>NC_020493.1:4568046-4604733 GCF_000184155.1 Fragaria vesca subsp. vesca | reverse complement strand
CTACTACTACTATATATATATATATATATATATATATATATATATATATGCTTATACACAACCTCACTGCAAGCGTTTCTTATTACTATATTAAGCTTAAGGTTATCACTTATCACCTGCAGTTTCCATATATAAATTTTCACTGATTTACAGAGAGTCCTATATCATATCCAACGTATATATGCCTACCAAGCAGGAACCCAATGATGTCCCTATGACGAGGTTAGTTCTTTTCCTCGTATTTGTTTTCCCAAATAAGCACGATTTTATGGATTTGCGTCTTTGTGTTACCGTTTTTTTTTTGGTCGTGTTTGTGTTACCGTTTAATTGTATGATATCCAGATATGTTTTATTTGATTTTCCCTTGTGTTGTAGTTATGACGACCAACTGCTGGCTCTTACCATTATCATTTCAATGTTAGAGTGATCATACTAATTAAGATTTAAGAGTATAAAGTGCTGCATGTGCAATTTATATATACTAACCTTCCAACCTTCCAGCATGCGCGGGTGCATTGTATCTGTTGTTTTAGATACAACTTAGTTTGAGAATTTTTCGGTCTGATGTATCATAACAACACTCACAAACTCATACTAAAATAAACATAATAATTCACATTAACGTGCATAAGAACCTCAAAAGTAAAGATTACATATTACAAAACGATCAGATCGAAGAAAAGGAAAATCTAGTAGCATTAAGCAAATGCAACCCATTGAGCATTAAACATTTACATTTAAAATCTCAGTTACAAAAAATCTCCATGTATTTCCAACCTTGTTTGCATTCCAAAACTTACAGCAATCAAACACAACCATAGTCAACCAATCTCTTCCTCAAGTTCATCATCTGAAGCTAAATTTTCAAGCTCTCTAGTCACTCACTAAACAAAAGCTGCCAAAGGTTTACTTATAGAATATCATAAGTACCTTATGGAATTATCGTTAAAGTACTACCACCTAAGTGAAAAACCTTTACCTGGTTGCTTACTCAAGGCAATAAATTGTTGACTAATGAGCACAGGGTTAGGTTATTAGGCACGTACATATTCCTACCCTCATTTCTAATTTCTGCTGGCAGCTATTCCACCACATAAAATCAATTGGGAAGAAGAGCTTATAATGATCTCAATATATACCGGAGCCATTAAGTATGAAAGCAGAAATTATTATAGATTAACAACATCTATGTTAATCGAGCTGCAGCTGGCAATTTAATATGTCACCATAATTGAAAAAAGGATCATGTGTGCCTATTTCAGTCTTGTTTGGATTTGTTCCTGCTTTTTCTTTCTACCCCTGTGTCAATTTAACATCAAAATTCAGAGAATAGGTTATAATGAAAAACTAAGGTATATCTAGTTGAAAGTAAAAAAAAAAGAAAAAAAAAAAAGGGTTTTAATGCTTACTCTTGCCGCAAGAGTCTTCCTTGGGTTTAGCCATTACTTTTCTTGTTGCAATTCTGAAAGTTAAAAATTAAGATTTGTATAGTAGTTAGTAACAGATAAATGAACATTTGAGATTATTTTAATAGGATTTTGTTATGAAACAGAAGGTCCATTTAGTGAGTCACCTTGATGATAGAAGGAATTGAACATATACGAACAGCAGAGGCAAATAAAGAGGAAAAGAGGAGAATTGTAATCTAAATCTAAATGATGTAATGACTTCAAACTACCATATGAAGTAAAAGTATTAGGTAGAATATAGTTAAAAACACACCTGCATGCATCGGCATGCTTCTAAGTTCTACCATATGTTTTAAAGGAATGGAGAACCTTTATTTCCTATTCCAATAAGTTGTTTGCAGTCTTCTGTAGCATAAAAAATACAATAATTCAAGTTCAATAATTATTATCCAGAAGCATATTTTACAATTGTGATTTCATACTGTGAATTGTAGCATAACAACTTGATAATGAAAACTAAAATGGCTTATCACCTTCAGAATTAAGCCAACCATAGCTGCCGTGCATTCTCTGCATCAGTTATTCCATTATCACTATCTTTTGAGCTTGAGCTTATAATGGTCACATAATCCTCAAGCCTCTGCACAAAAAAAGAAAAAGAAAAAAAACAAATATGACAAAATTTGGGATAACAATCTAGCTAGTTTCCTGAGTTTGTAGATACCGAACCTCAACCTCAATTAATTGATTTGATCAAAACACATATCCTCGATCTATAATTAATAATACCATTCAACAAAATGGATCATCATACAGCTCTTAACTTAATCTCAATCACAATAACCTCATAAACCCTAGAAGCCCACAAAATCAAATATGTGAAGTACATGTTCAAAAATAAAACAAATATCCATCCTCTCATAGACAAAGAAACACATGCAGCCAGTAAAATTTAAAGATACAAAATTATACGGTAACACCTGAATTTCACACTAAATTTTGCTTCATTAGTTGCACAATTTTTGGATATTCCTACGGCTATTAATTCCTTCTAACCAAAGTGAAAGAGAGAGTTACATACAGGTATGACATCAGCTATTTCGAAGGCGGCTTTGGGCAGGCTGACGGCCTTAAAGCTGATGCTTAGGCCTTCGGGTTCCGACCCGATCAATCGTTGCGACGACGCTTCATGGTGGGAAAATAGCCGGCCGAAACCATCTGTCGATTAGAAAATTCTAAAAAAAAAAAAAAAAAATGAAGAAGAAGATAAACAAAATACGTAGACCCTAAACCAATTCCAAGGAAATCAAAACCAAACCAAAGCGATTCACTCTTTCTTTCTCTCTCCCCAATCTATTTTGTTCTTTCTTCTCCGATTGTTTCTTTCTCTCTTAAACTAAAACTAAATCAATATCATAGATCAGAGAGAGAACCCAGCAATAAACACTAAAATTGTCTCTCCGAAGTTGCATCCCTAGAAACCAAAAGGAAAAAAAGGATGTGATCACTTGCCTGGACAAATCTCTTGATGCTCTTGCACTTGCGAAAACCCCGGCGTCTGAAGAGGAACACTCTTTTCAGTTTCCACTACCTCTCTCCAATTCACTCTCTCTTTCTTCTCTGATTGCCTCTCTTTTTCTCTCTCTGTGTTCCCAATATAGTTTTCGATCTAAACTTCTGAAGCAGTGCGTCAAAGATAAAACAACACAGACGACAAAACAACAACTAAGGGTGAAAGGGTGAATTCAGTGTGGATGGGCTGGCCGTTAAAAAAAACACAACATGGGGGCAAGATGGTGAGGGCACTGTTCCGTGAACAGTAAACCCCCTGTCCGCTTAATAAGTAGAGATATACGTACATCAGAAACTTGAGACTACTGTACGATTAAAAGAGTATTATTAGAAGAGTTTTGGTGCTCCACGTATTGTTAATCGGTTTTTCCTTCAACATCTACATCGTTTCATCACTAATGATATCATTGAATTTCCCCTAGTTTTGATACATTTAGCTGAATTTTTTTTAGTGAAATTCACACACCATTAATTACAATCTACATAAACTTTTAGCTGAAATTTGTTAGTAACTTTTGTTGTAATTGACTTTTTTGTTGTTCTTTCTTATTCTATGAACTACTGTTCTTTGTTCATACAAATCTGGCTAACAAAATAAGTCTGATTATTAGATAACTATTTTGTTGATATGGTTTTATCTAATAAAATTTTCCTAGGCAGTAGGGTTTTCTCTTTGCTACGTGCATTAGCTTTTTAAGACCAAGTATATCTCTACTATAATATAGCCAAACATTCAAAAATTTATCAAAATGTGTTATGCCTATATTACCCTTATATGTCAATTGAGACAATAAATTCAGGGTTATTATAGTAAAAAGAAAAAAAATATAAATAAATATATAAATAGCAAAGAAAAAGATAATTATGAAAGAAACGTGGATAGATAGTGTGGGATTACAAGATTGAAAACTTCCACCTTGAGAAAATAGATAGTTAACCGTGAGTCACTAATTAATTTTAGGTGATTTTATGATAACGTGCAAATATGCACGGGTAAAAGCTAGTGTACTTTAAGAAAAAGAACTATATATTTTTCTAAAATCATACTAAAACCTCTATAAATGAATAATATTTGGGCTACAAAAAATTATTACTTTAGAGAGGTTATTATATTATCGATAAATAAATATTTATTACTTTAGAGAGAGTTTTGTTATTAAGAGTTTACTTTTTTTTTTTTGGAACTACAAACAATTTTCATTGATAGCGTTAGTTGCTTAACCAACTAAAAAAGTTACAGAATAGAGTTTGGTGATAAGCAAATCGAAAAACAGAAAATAAAACTTTGTGACAAGCATATCGAAACACCTCTAGATAACAAACGTGGAGTGTATTTGAGCTATTTGAAAGTTGAGGTAGCCTAAAGCGAGAGTGGCTATTAAATACTCGTCCGCTGCCATGTAAAGATATAACAAGACGTTGTGGTAGTACACATGGTGGTAAATGTCTCGTGGTCCACTCATTTGACATTTTATGCTCAGCATAATAACTTGAATCATTCTTCAATACCACTCCAAACGATTCAAAAGTCTCGGTTACGCCAAAATATTCATAGCTTACCGGATCAAAACCTCCAGGATCCCAAATGTGAAACCCTAACTGATTAGAGCTCCTTATTTTGGCCCACAAGACCCTTTTCCAGTTTATTGATTTAGGTCCTGAACCATTATTGGGCCTCCAATCAGATTTTTCTTTGGGCACCCAGGCTGATTTGGCCCTAAAACATGGTTGGGGCACCCAAGCAGACCCCTGCCCTCTATTCCTACACCCAAACAACAGTCGTATCCCTGTTGTATAGTGCTCCATTGCTGGCGTTCTTGCCCTCATACCACCATTGGAATAGCACACTGTGATTTCCAACCAACCATCTTTATATCCTAACGCTGAGATCAAACTTACCTCTGATCAGATTGTCGCACCACATATTGGCCAGCCGACCTCAAAATTCTAGGCAAAGTCAACCGATCCAAAAGTCTGGATCTTGTCGCTTCTATCAACACAAACATCCTTTCATCCTTCATCCTTCAGCCTTGCTCGATTGGCATGGGTCAGATTCATCCTGCTGTAGTTTTACCCGTAGAAAGGTACCGGCAAAACTTGATACTCTAACAACGGAGGCTAGTTGTTGTTTTAGTGTTTGGAGAGCCATATCCAAGTGAGATAATCTGGGGAATAGATTGAATTAGCGGGGAATGTACTGGAAGCAATCGGTGATTCAAAGCCGATGAGAGGCCATAAAGTGTGGAGAGGAACGTACCACTTAGAGGAGAGGCTGGAGAAGGCCAAAGAACACTGCGTTGTAGCATCATGATTGGGATTGGTGCCAGAGGAGACTTTGGCTTGGTGGTGACGCCGCTAGATGGCGGCCTTTGTGTTTAAGGATTGGTGGCAGGGTTGCTAAGCGGCTGCCTTAGAGGAAGTCCACCGGCGGGAAAAAAATCCAACCCAGGTTGGATCCACCTCAGCAAAGTAACCCAGTCCAGAATTATTTGTTTCCACCCACAAAATGAGATCACTCATTTTCTAGCCCAGGTTAATTGGGTGGGGAGAAAACTAACCTAGTGAGAGGAGAAGAGTGACCCAGGCGAGTTGCAGCCACCTCAGCCCAGGCCCAAGCTCGTGGCTTGCGTCAGCAATGACGCCTGCATCGCCCGACGCGCTAGGAAGGAACGTTTCATGCACGAACCAACCGCAGCGACGTGCTAAGCGCTTGACTCCACCGACAAGGAGACAGGGACCAAGCCTGAGGGCGCTCGCCTCCCTTTCTTCGACGCCGGAGGAGGCCTGGTCCACTCGCTGCAGAGGTGGCGCAAGGCAGGGGGGCTGTGCGTGCATGCAGAGCTGCTGGGCGTGCTCGCCGTCAGAAGGTTCGCCGTCGGCCGTCAAGAGCAGAATCGACTGGGTGCCCAGAGCAGAATCGATTGGGTGCCCAGAGCAGAATTTTTAGTTTTTTTTTTCTTTTTTTTATTTATAAATTTATAGGAAAAATCTGTAAAAATAAATAAATGTCATGAAATAAATATTTTTTAAGCTTCTTGTTACTTATATGTCATGAAATAAAACATTAATTTTAATATGTCATATAAATTGCATTTATTTACACATAAATTATTATTTATTTATACATAAAACGATTAATTACATTTAAAAATGTATTTTAAAATTTAATAAACAGTCACTGCCACGTGGCAGCAATCTCACATTTTAAACGGGTGGAAACTGCTGCCCAGTCACAGTCTGCTGCCTAGTCACAGTGACCCAGAGTGACCCAGGTCACTGTATTTATTCTAACCCAACGGGTGAACTTGCTCTTAGGGTTGAGAACAAGCTAGTCTCAAGAGTTACTTAATTTGTTAAGAGTTTCCTTCATTTTTCATAACACACGAAAAAAGCAAAGAACTATGATACACGGAAAAAGCAAAGAACTATAATTTTTAAATATTTATTTAATCAATTATTACTTTATATATTTGTTGGGACCTAAATAGAGTCTATAAAAATTATTATCTTATGTATTTAGCGAGATTCTTAGTAATATGAACTGGTTCCAAGTTGGGACTAGAGAAATTCACTATTTAATTGAGGCTATTCGATGTTTTACTGCATGTATTGACTTTAAAATGTACAACATGCATCACATAGATATATGACGGAGTCTATTTCGTTTTGATTTTCTCTTTAATTTCTCATCAATTCCATTTGATCATATTTTCTTTTTATCAGCGTCACACGGAGAAGGATGTACAATTTTGACAATATTGAGAAGGAATCGCAAGATCCCCCATGGAGAGACCGAGATTCTTTTTCAACAAAACAAAATTTGGAAGGAAAACTTCTTTCAGTTTCATTCTGGAATAAGATGTTCGTAATCGCATGTGTGATTGCAGTCTCACTAGACCCATTGTTCTTCTACATTCCCATCATCGATGGAGAAGAAAAGTGCCTTGGAGTAGACAAAGAGTTGAGGACTATAGCTCTCATTCTGCGATCTCTCACTGATGTTACTATCGTTGTGAATATCATATATCATGTTTGCATCGCCATTAACGCTGCTTACAAAGCACACAAAGGAAATAAGAATGAATTAGAATGGGATTGGGAATTTTCAAAGGTATCGGCAGCTGAGATAATTCCATTTGCTAAATTAGTTGCTTGGAAGCTAGCATGGCACTATACGCTAACCAGCATTTTAGCTGTTTTTCCAATGCCACAGGTATGCAGATCATAATTTGAGTGAATCCAGTCATTTTACATTGCTAGCTAGAAAGGTTAGCTATCTTACCAAAATTTGTTTTTTTTTTTTTTTTTTTTTTTTTTCCTAGTTTCTTTTAGTATTTGTCTTCTACAACATGAGAGGCCGTGGTTACTTGGAGCGTAGAAAAATTCTCAATGTCTTTCTCCTCGCTCAATACCTGCCAAGGATTTATCGAATTTACCGATCATCTCAGAATCTCAGACAAACTACTGGAATATGGGCTAAAGCATTGTTTAATTTTTTCTTATATCTCCTTGCAAGTCATGTAAGTTTTGTTTTCATCAATCATGTCGCTTCATTTTAATCTTTGGTGTGCAAACTAGCTACTCGATGAATAGTGTTGCTCAAAAACTGCTGACTTATTAAGACAGATTTGTTTAGTTATCAGTTTTATTTTCATTAAACGAAAACAGATCGATTAGATATATAGCTACATGAGTTTTCCTTATTCGTCTAATAATATTCTCAGTAAATATTTTTCAGGTCCTGGGAGCTTTTTGGTATTTCTTTTCTATTCAACGAGAAACTTCTTGTTGGTGTCGGGCATACAACAGTTCAAATGAAGGATGTATGAGTACCTTTTACTGTGAGGGTCACAATACTACTGAAAGAAATGCCACGTTCATTAATCAATTTTGCCCAATAAACGTTGATGAGAATGCCACGGCCCCTTTTGATTTTGGAATATTTTTGGATTCCCTCAAAAATAATATCACGAGGAAGATCCATTTTGGGACGAAGTTATCATACTCTTTTTGGTGGGGATTACGTAATCTAAGGTTTGTGTATATGCATGGAAGTCTCCATACTTGTTTTACATTAAGTTTGAATCTTTACTAGACGTGGGGATGAGCTTTCCAGCTAGACTGAGTTCCAAATCTCTTTAAAAAAAATTATAGTAATTTTTTCGCGTAATCACACTAGTGCATGCATTGTTAACATCTTAATCTTACTTTCGGCTTTTTGCAGTAATTTTGGTACGAATCTCGAAACAAGTACTTTATTTCTGTTATTGGAGACATGCTTTGCAGTTTTTATTTCTGTTATTGGCTTGCTACTATTTCTATATCTCATCGGAAATGTACAGGTTGGTTATAAATCTCTCTAATGGCATGGTACTGTATATGTATCTTTGGGTTCATGTGTTCAAATTTCTTTTTTCTTTTTTTAGAAGATATATGTTCAGTTTAAATACAAACATCATGATTCACTTTATGGTGTTTTCATATGTATAGTTTATAACCTATAGTTAGGCTGGAATTAACAAGATAATAATCGAGCTTCTTAATCGTTTGTGGTGAAACAGACATTTATATCCATGGAAACTCAAAGATGGGAGGAGATAAGAAACAAGATACAGTTAAAGGAGAGAGATATATTAGGATGGATGGAAAGAAATGACCTCCCAGACGATATGAAGAAACAAATTATGAAGAACATAAACGATAAACTGGAAGAGAACAAAGATGCTGATCTTGAGAATATATTCTCTATTCTTCCGGTGTATACCAAGAAATTTCTAAAGCGGTTCCTCTGCATGAAACGCTAAAGAAAGTATGTCCCAAATCTCTCTCTCTCTCTCTCTCTCTCTCTCTCTCTCAACACGTAGCTAATTCTGCGATCCATTATTCCGTACGTACCAAAGCTTGAAAGGATGGATGAAATAGTGTTGCAAATGATGTGCGACAATCTAAAGCCGGTGATATACGCCGAGGACACCCCGCTATTTCAAATTGGAGATCCGATACGTAGCATGCTACTCATTACAGAAGGTACATTATTCATATACAGAACTACCAGTAATGATAGTTGTGTCGCATCTGAGAACGCAAAAAGGGGTAGTATTTCAAGTTCCCCATCAGGTAGCAACCTTGGCAAAGGTGACTTCTACGGCGTGGAAGAACTGATCGAGTGGGTAACACAAGACAAGGATTTTAGCCAGCTTCCCCAACTCTGCCTTCAATGTGAAATGCGATTCAAAAGTAGAAGGCTTTGTTCTGACGGCCAAGGACTTGAAAAGTGTAGTTGCCAAATGTGAAAACTGGTGGAAAGTAGGCATCAGCAAGTCAGATCAAAACAAATGGTAGAAATGTGCAGCAGAAACCTGGAGTGAATTCCCAGTTCCAGTAGCCGGCTTGGAAAAACCAATGATCATTTGCTTATTAGTGTGTATTTGTATAACTATTGTTTTGGCCACACGTCTCAGCAGGGGCAGAGTCGGAACTTTGGTGATTCAAAAGTAAAAAAAGAGATTGCGGGACGTGCCACCTCACGGACGAGGAAAGAAATGCGTTGCGGCTAGACTTCTAAACAAGCGAAGAAGGGGTTACCGGTGCCACCTCGCGGACGAGGGATTACGAGTAAAACCTCTTGTCACATGTGAATCGATACTCACTGTTAGAGCGAGCAGAGCAATAAATAGGGAGAAAGGTGAATCAGGAAGGGGTCTGAGAACTAAGGCGAAGTGCACTTAGAACTTAGCGTTTCGAGGATGCTCGAGGATTTGTACTTGTTTTTGTGTGATTGATTGTGTCAAGCTCCCTTATATAGCGATTCGCAAGTAATTCGCAGAGACCTAATCACAACTCATTCGGACTCAGCAATTAGAATTCCACAAGGATACGATCAGCTCGCGAGCCGCGCGATCCATGCAACACGTGTCCAGAACAGACTTCGCCTAGGTCTCGCTCACCGCCCCGCATCATCTCACTGTAGCGTCGTACGCAAACTCGAACACTAAGCGATCCTATCCCGCGGAGTACTACAGTCCATTTCCAACTCTACCTCGCCATGCACTGCAGAATCCTACACGAACTGAAACAAAGGATCCCGCGAGGACATCAAATCCCGCGGGGTATCAGAATCCTTGCAAAACTCCAGCTCGCGTGTTGCCAGACCTCGCCACCCTTCGTGGGCTTTGCATTAAAAAAGGGCCACAGGTACTAGCCCAAATGTTATCCAAAACGTACCCCGAGTCTTGGACCAAAATACCCACTGGGCTCAAACATTGCCCCCTAGGCCTTGAGCTTAATCCATTTCGCAACGGATAAGAGAAAAGGCCTTATGATAGGAGCACAAAGTGTCATGTTCTTAATATGTTTATACCCTTTATTTACCCTTTGTTAACTCCTATTTAATTGTTTTAGCTTTATATTTGTGTTTAGTATAGAATAATTGCTTAATATAGAAATATGTAGGTTTTAGTGTTAGAATACATAGTATTTTCGGATTTGAATAATTTGGTGTTGAAATTGTGCTAAGTGTTGGAGATCCTTGTTTACTCATGATTCCTGTCTTGATCAGGATTCCATCTTTCCTCTTTCCTAGTTTCTAATTTTCTTATTTCTATTTCAGGAAAGTCTAAACCCGTGTTGACCAGGAAATGTTTTCCTAACTCATGAGGGAAAGGTGGCCGGCAGCTAGGAGTTCCTGCTTGAGCTAGGAGAAGTACAATCCGAGATATGTATGGAAGATGCCGTGAGATTTCCCAAGTCACCAAGGAAAGAGATCGTGCGGCCTAAGAGAGAAGGTTTTCCAAGTTCAAGATGGTTTTGTCATTCCTTAATGCATAAGGATTACTTGAAGACCAAGAGAGGAAGTTAAATCCAACTTGGACTTGGTTTTGCCGATTTAATAAGGATTCCTTGTGCTTGAGGAATTCTTGGAGATCAAGTCTTGTTACTCTATATATAGGGCACGGCATGGCAGCAGTTTATCATCATCAACCCGTGCAAAATTACACCAAAGCTTTGCCGAAACTCCATCATTCTCCAAACACCATAATCCGAACTCACCATCATCCTTGATCCGAAGCAAGTAGCCTAGGGTTCCGCTCACTCGAAGAATAGAACAAGTAGGGATATTTTGAGAGTGAATTCCATCTTTTACTTTCGGATTAGAATGTGTTCGTTCTTTTTTATGTTTGTTTTAGGTTTTTGCTTAAGTATATTTCGATTCTTGTCTATGAGATAGAAGTACTTTTAAGCCATGTGTTGAATTGAAGTTTATGATTTATGGTCAATGATTTTAGGTTTTATGTCCATGTACTTTAAGATTTTCGGTGTATTCTTCTATTTTCATGTGTAATTGATACAAGTAGTTGATGTTGCATGTGTTAATCATCCAAGGTTCGACTTTGATACAAGTAGTTGATAAGTTGCATTGTCTTTGTTATTTCACCGATTTTCTACCTATGTTTGATTTGGACTTGTGCTTAAGCACATCGATTCTTTATGTGATACGTAATTGCATGATTGGTTTATGTGTGTGACCTATAAGTAGAGCACGTAGCCAAGCTTGTTTGTGTCACGATGTTGAATAAAACCCGTAGTCTAATTCAAAGTATGTCTATGTCATAGGAACCACGTAGGAACTTATGTGCATATCAAATTTAGGTTGTGTATTTGCTCACGGTGTGGACTTAATTGAGATTAGAGATCATCTTCTTTGTTCTTGCATGGTTGTTTAGTTGTGTTTGCATGATGGTTGGTTGATCACATGTAAATATGTATAGAGGTAATTTAGGATTTATTTCAAATGTCTATTCTGAAATCATCAAACCTTTAAACCCTATATGCTTATTTCGACATTTATATTAGGTTAGTGGATCTACCCTGTAGTTGGATCCCCGGTTTAGAACGATCCCTGCTTGCTTTATACTACGATTGATTTGTTGACAGGGTTAATTGATGCGTGTGCAAATACGTTTTATCAAATGGCGCCGTTGCCGGGGATCCTTCGGGATCCTCGATCTTTTTGAATTGTCGAAATTTGCATTGTATATATGTCTATATGTTTATATTTGTAAAGTTAAAACCATGAATTTGTATATGATGTAATTGTGTTTTATTTTTGTCTTTCTACTTTAATACTTGTATAAATAATGTTGTAGGTTGTAATGCACAGGAATAGGTAAGATCCCTTTTGTTAATTCTAGCCTTAACCCTTCTTGTTTACTTTCGGGTTTGCATGAGGTTGTGGGCGGCTTTTATTAACACTTGGAGTCATGTTTGGTTCATAAGTTTGTTGCTAGCTGAGTACATCGGTACGCTCCTTCTATTACTCTGGTGCATGGGACCAAAATTGGATCTCAAGAGCCTTGAAGACATACATCTCGGTGATGGAGTTCTCATTGCTCACTAAACGAGTCCTACCATGTTCACTATCTCTAGATTGAGCTATTGACCTTTAGAAACCACGCTTCAAGCTGGTGATCGAAACATCTATATCTAGGCCGCACGTCCACCGTGTCTTACCATCTAGAATCATTATTTATTTAAGTGTTTTAGTAGCAACTCGAGAATAAGCTTGTATGACTTTGTAATCTTAAAGATTGGTGCCATGCATGTATGATTTTGTATTTAATTTGATTCGAAATTTATCTCTTGATTTTCGAATTTCTTTTGTTTTCCTTTGTTTTGTTTTTCCTTTGATTGATTTTTGGAACCCTTGGTTCCTTTCTCTTATTTATAAGAACCCTTGGTTCTTAGCTTAGTTTAGTTTATTGCTTTTGATTTCGTTTTATACTCATGCATTCTAACTTGATCTTGGCCAAATGGTTTTTCAGGTGCTAGACGTGCATGCAACCTCGACTCACTCGTTCGTCTTCACAAGGAGCTCTTGTTCCATTGAATCCGGAGATTGACCGTGCTTGTAAAGAACAAATAAAGAAGCAAAAAGGACCATCAAGTAGCACGGTTGGACCTTTGGAATTTGAAGAGCAAGATCCTCCTTCTCCCTTTCGAATCTAGTCCGAATCTTCATCTTCATCCGAATCCGAGATTGACTGTGAGGAAGACAAGTCCGACATCGACATGACCGACTCACCACTCAAATCTGCTTTCATCCCCACAGCCCCGGAATCATCTTCATGCATTGCTTTTACTGTGCCTAATGAAGCCAACTTCTCCATACCGGTTCAGTTGCTTGGGCAATTGCCTAAGTACTCGGGTTCTCCAATGGAGGACCCTAATGTTCACCTTAGAGAGTTTCTCGATATCTGCAGATTTCTTTTATTTCCTTTTACTCTTAAAGATGATGCTAAGCGTTGGTTGTATTCTTTGTCTGCAGGAATCATCACCAATTGGAATGAGATGACCTCGAAGTTCTTGAAACAATTCTTCCCTGCGCAACTCACGAAGAAGCTAAGGAGGGAGATTCAGAATTTCACTCAAAAGGATGGTGACAGTCTCTATGAGGCATGGGAAGAGTTTCAGGAACTTCAGAGGAAGTGCCCTCATCATGGAATTACTTTGGACGAGTTAGTTCAAGCTTTTTATGAGGGACTTGACAACACCAACAAGGGTATGGTGGACTCTGCATGTGGATGCACATTTATGAACAAGACCGGACGGCAAGCATATAACTTAATTGAGGACTTGGCAGATAACAATGGTCAATTCAGCACCAAGAACTCAAGGAAGTCGGCAGGAGGCCGTGGTGGTGTCTATGACATTGAAGCTCAGAATCAGATGATCACGTTGGATAGGAAGCTTGATGTCTTGGTCAAGGCTTTCAATGGTTCGAATCTTGGCAACCAAGCTTGTGGAATTTGCTCACTTTCGGATCACTCTACAGATTCATGTCCGAATGGTGCCTTGAGTGAGGCGGAGTTGAACTTTATGGGACAACAGAGGCAACGTTATGATCCATATTCGAACACTTACAATCCTGGAATTAGAGATCATCCGAATTTTCGGTGGAGTAACAACAATGCTCAACCGGCCAATATTCAAGGTCAAGGACCTCGTCCTTCAGGTTTGTTCATGAGGCCTCAGGTACCTCAAGGTTTTGTTCCTAACTCTTCTAATTTCGCGCCTAATAATGCCAATGTTCAAGGTTCAAATAATAATGCTAGTTCTTCTACTCCTAATTATGATGAACTCTTGAAGTCCCTTGCTCAAGGGCAACAGAACTTAACATCTGCAACTCAAGCTTTAGTGACAGGTCAACAGGCTAATTCTAAAGAGATCACGGAGCTCAAGAAGCAGATGGGACAGGTTATCGATTTCATAGGTAAAATGTTTTGGCCATATGTCGGCGCATCCGTGTAAACACCTACCGCAGGTCTTCAACGTGGGTTTCCCGTGTTTTGGTTTTGACTACCACATCGTCGATGTATACTTCGATCAACTTCCCCAAGATGTCATGAAAGATGAGGTTCATGGTGCGCTGGTACGTTGCCCCCGCGTTTTTAAGTTCGAAAGGCATGACAACATACTCGAACGCGCTGGCAAAACCAGGGCAGCGGAAAGCGGTCTTATGTCGATCTTCCTCAGCGACGGGAATCTGATGGTATCCGGTCGTTCCATCCATAAAGGATAACACCTCGTGCCCCGCAGCGGCATCAATGAGTAGGTCAGCCACAGGCATGGGGTATATATCCTTCGGCGTTGCATTGTTTAGGTCGCGGTAATCAACACAGACGCGCATCTTGCCATTTTTCTTGCGAACGGGGACAACATTGGACAGCCACTCGTTATACTTTGCCACGCGAATGATGCCCGATCGGTGCATGCTTTCGATCTCTTCCTTGACTATGATATGAGTCTCAGTTCGCATGAATCGGCCGTCCTACCGTACTGGACATCGGTCGGGATAAGTTGGTAACCGGTGGCAGACCAAGTCCGGGGACAAGCCGGGCATATCTTCATATTTTTCAGCGAAGCAATCCCTGTACTCGCGTAACAGGGCAAGAAGGTTTTCCTTTTCGTTCTCCGCCAACTTAGCACTGATAGAAATAAGTAAGGGCTTTTCTGCAGTCCCTACGTCAACTTGTGAAATGGGGTCGCGGACTTGAGGTGGTGTGTCGTCCAAGGCGGTGGGAGCTAACTGAATAACTTCCTCCTTGGTATCGGAATAATCCACCACTTCATCTACATATTTCATAGTCGCGACCTTGTCGTAGGTTTCGCGTTCTGCCCAGTACGAAAGGAGTCTTTCGCACAAGGACTCGCCAGCCTCGCGTGCCTCCTCTGAGAAGGCACTATTCATCAGAACGGGGTGTGGGATCCGCGATGGTGTGAGGACGTTGCAAGTCGTCCTTCGCCTGGGTAAGTCCCCATCGCGTTAGATTGGAGACCGTTATTCCATATGGACGGCCCTTGTTATTGACGCCTTGAACATCCAACGGACCCATGTATGTGGTATAATATCGGGCATCGTTGAAGTTGGCGGAGATGGAGAATGGCCGTGGGTCGGCTTTGATGATGACCGCTTCACGGTTCTCGGTGTCCCAAATCATGAGTTCTTGGTGCATGGAGGAAGGCACGCAAAAGCTTCTGTGGATCCAATCTCGGCCAAGAATCATGCTGTAAGAGGAAGCGCATTCGGCGACGAAAAAAGTGTAAACCCGTGATGCCGGCCCGAACTTGACCCGTAGAAATAGCAAGCCTAGGGTCCTGGACATCTGCCCGGTGAAGTTCTTGACTGTTAAGGACGTGGTTTGGATCATCGAGCGCGGGATGTCTAGATGTCTAGGAGTCCCATGGTACGGGTTGTGACAACATTGACCGCGGCACCGGTGTCGACCATGACCTTGTTGATCATTTTCCCTTCGACTTCGGCCGTGATATACAGTGGCCGTATGTGAGTGGCCATGTCCAAAGTTGGTGTGGAGAAGGTTAGAGTTTGCTTATGTTTGATACTGCTCGTAATTTCCACTTGTGGGGCTTCGTCGGCCGGTGCCAGAACTAGGCCCATTTCGCTGCTGCATGGCGGGAGTATGCTACTGACATCCACGCTGTTGACGGGAATATCCGCCGCACTGCAGGTTGTGTTTGGTGGGAGAGCGTATCTTTCCGAAATGAAGAACACCATCCCGACTTGAAAGGAGAATTGTATATGAACTAGGACCAGAGGAGTGTCAATGACCCCGTGTTCCCCTTCGAGCACCGCGAAAGCGTCTGCTTCGCGGCTAAACCCTTCATCAGCACCCCATCCTGAGACCTCTACCATATTACAGGTGAATGATTCTGCCTGCTCTTCGTCCCGGTCTTCCTCTAGGTTAAGTCGAGGTTCGGAATGTGCCTCGTCGTCTTCTGAATTCTCGCGGAAACGTTGGGCCTTTTGTTGGGCGAGGTTAGGACTAGAGGATGCCTGTGTGGCTATTGGTGGCTCTTAAGCCTCGGGTTGCCGCGAGAGCCATACTGACTTGGTTGAAGGCTGATGGTCCCTGGCTGGTTGTTTGTCTGTTGCCAAAGGAGCCTTATTGTTGTCTTCCTTTTTCAACCGTTGTAGGGCGGATACTCGGGGAACCATCCGGGTCTCGGGCTCCGGGGTAGACCGTGCCTGAGGCTGGTGTGGTGGTGGTGGCTCCCTTCTGATATTGGCCTCCGGATTTTGACGTTCCCGTTGCCATGAGGGCTGAGACGGTTCGCGTTTTGACTCTGGGTCCGGGGTCGTGAACAGCTTACGCCTAGGACCGGTAGGCGGAGCCCTTCTCCGCTCGGGCTCCGGTGACGGCCTGTGCCGAGGAGCTTGTTGATCCTTTCTCTTTTCAGGCTCTGGTGACGGTTTGGGCCTAGCAAGTTGTGGATCCCTTCTTCTTTCAGGTTCTGGTGATGGCTTGCGTCTGGAAGGCTGTGGATCCTGCTTTGGTGGAACCGCGAGTCGGCAAAAGACGTTTGCTTTGGGCGCAGGCTCGTCGCCAAACTGCTCGCAAATCCTTGGGGGTGTGATAGGCGGCATTTGAAGGAATGCGCGCAAACCCTCTGCTTCCCTCCACATCCGCTCAGGCGTCTGTGCGAGCTGTGAGGGGCCTACAGCGCCCTCTTCGACAGCCCTTGAGGCACGTAGGATGCTACCGTATCGCTTTTGGAGCTTTCGCTTTTTAGACTTGCTGATGGTAACTGCCTTGCCCCCTTGCTGTGTGTACCAGACCCCATCCTTGATTGCTGACTTGGACGTCGGGGCAATATATGGGTCGGTTAGGACGCCTTTACGAGGGCTCGAGGCCTCGTTGTTGTGACGCTCACTGTTGGAGTCTAACATGTCCATCTCACTTGTGGTAAGGGATGAAGGTACCGCCTCTGCCCAATGTGTATAGACGAATGTCTCGAGACGTTCTATCCTCCTTTGCAGCTCTTCTCGAGTCCTGGGACTCATAGGCTGGGAATCTTCAACGGGGGACGATCCATCGTCCCTTATGACTGCTTTGCCCTTATCTTTGCGGGAGGGGCGGTCTGGTTCGAGCTGAGCGACCAACTGTCGAGTTGGGTCGTCTGCTTTCCCCTTTTGGTTATTCGGGACAGTATAGTTATTCGCCGGCCGTTTGCCGTTTCGGCCCGGCGGTTCACGTAAACCTGCATTTGGCGACAAGTCTAATGTGATTCTTCGTTGGCCGACTCGAGGCCAAGCGAAGTCAGCCGTTGCGATCATGAAATCACCCTTATTCTCAAAGCGAATATACCCGAGGTCGAGCCAGTCTTGAACCTGGTCTCTGAGTTGCTGGCATTCGCAGGTTCTGTGCCCCCAGCTATTATGAAACTTGCAGTGAATGCGCCCCTCCTTATATTTTATGTAAGGCAAGGAATTGGCCACTGTGACGAGCCCGTCATCAATGAAATCGTTTAAAACCTCATGTGCAAGATCTTCGTTGTAGGTGTATTGGCGACGTGGCCGGCGGGCACCATCGTCACCTTCCTCGCGGCCCCTTTTAGGTGCCCGGCGTCGATCTTCATCCTCGGTCTGATCGGCCCAGTTTACCTCGACCATGCCAACTACAGGCGGGAAAGGGTCTATATCAACCAACGAGGCCGTACTACCCGGTGTTTTCATCTTTAGTTCGCCTAAGTTCAGCCATGTCTGCAGCTGGTCTCGAAGCTTGACACAATCTTTGGTGTCATGATTGTAAACATTGTGGAAGGCGCAGTACTTCTTGTCCTTCAGCTCCTCCTTGGGCGGCATCTTGTGATCCAAGCGCACGTATCTTGCCTCGATTAGGTCATTAAAGACCAGATGGGCGTTCTTAGCATCATAGGTGTACGACTCGTACTCTGGCTTGGTCCATGCAAAGGACTGGATGGTGATTGGCTCGCGCGTTATTTTCAGGTTTTTCAATTTGTGAGCCAACGGCTTGCCAGTCAGTTCTACTGCGCCAATATCTTCATGTTCCTGATCCGGGCGAGCTTCCTCAGACCTTTGATAATATGAATCATAAGTAGGGGCCTGCAGGCTTAATGCCCCCACTGTCCGATTCTTCCCTGGTATGTAGGTTCCTTTGGAGGCATTTGTTTTGTCATCCAACTCGTTCAAGATTAGCTCGTAGCTACCGACTTTGTTAATCAGGTCACCCATGGAAGTAAAGCGCTCTCCGTGATGCTTTCAACCGCTGGCGGTGCTCCAGGCCTCTAATAGCCAACTTAATGGCTTCCTGCTCAGGTAACAGGTAATCACACTTGGCTTGCTGGATCTTGAAACGCTGGAGGAAAGAAACTCCAGACTCCATGCTTTGCTGGCTCATCTGTGTGAGGGAATCGAGGCCGACTTCAGGTTCAATTGTGCCGTATGTCTCTCGGAAAAGTCTCTCCATAGTAGGCCAGTCGGCTATTGACCCAAGCTTCAATCTGGAGTACCAGGTAAAAGCAGCTCCGGATAGAGAAGTCCCAAAAAGCTTGAGTTTAAGCATATCATCATTCCCGTATTGGCCGCATTGGACTTTGAAACGAGCCATATGTGTTGCTGCATCTTCCCTTGTCTCCCCGGAGAAAGTGGTGAAGACAATATTCTTAAACCCATGAGGGAAGGGATATTGTGCCATGCTATCAGGATAGGGATCACGATAATGCAAGTTAGCATCACCTTTTCCAGTTTGCTCCTTGACTATGCTCGAGATGAGCTGGCGCCAATCGGTTGCCGTTACTGGTGTGGACTCTGCCCCCTGATCGTGGCCGTGCCATGCAGAGAGGCTAGGGGCCTGCACGATGTTCTTAGGGGTCGAACTGGAATAAGCTATAACTGGGTCATCTGGTGTCCCGATCCCTTGAGATGGGAAGACACCAGAGCCCCTGAGTGTAACTCCAGGGCTGCCCGGCGAGGGTAGAAGGGGTGGCGTCTTTGACGAACTGGCCCCCAATGTGAATTGGGGAGTCTTCTGGGCCCCGACCTTCGGATTTCCTCTAGGGCTTTCATTAGGTGGAATGTACCTTGAGCCCTCAGTTGCACTTGAACTAGCTAAGTTCAAGGTATGATTTTTTGGTGCCTGAGCCTGTATCCAGTCTTCCACTTGCAGGACCCTTAAGCTCAGATTATCATGTCGCTCTTTGTAGTCCTCAAGCTTTTCCATGCCATTCTTACTTCCAAAGAAAGAAGCGTCCTGCTGTTGTTGTAGCTTGGTGTCGTGTTCGTCCAAGCGACGGGTTTGCTCATCCAAGGTTTTTGTGAAAGCCGCCTTGCTCTGATCCAATTCTTTCTGGATCCTTTGAAGGGAACCTTCCACCAAGTCTTTATCTTCCCTGACTTGACCAGTAACGTAGTTAAACTCCTCGCTGAGCCTAGAAAGGTTTTCTTGGTTAGCGAGCTAGATAGTTCTATCCTTAGTGACCTGTTCAGAGAGGTCTTTAACGCTTTGCTGGGTGGTGTCGACTTTCGAGCTGAGCGAGTTGAGATTATTCTTCAGTTCCCCAAACATCTGGCGGACTTCGTCCGCGGGCAAAGTAGGTCCTGCGTCCTGGGTTGGTCGTAAACCTGTCATTGTGGTTTCGCTATGGTCGGGGTTGCCAAACCGAGCGAGAACCTCTTCTTGGGTGAGAGATCTGCAAGCTGCGTTGTTATGGGGCTTGTATTGTGGAGATTTATGTTTCAAACAAGAAATCGAGGGTCTCCCGTATGGGGATCCGCCTGATTTCCCAATGATGACGAGAATGTTATACTCCCGGTCCCACTGGGCGTGCCAATGTTTTGGCCACACGTCTCAGCAGGGGCAGAGTCGGAACTCCGGTGACTCAAAAGTAAAAAAGGAGATTGCGGGGCGTGCCACCTCGCAGACGAGGAAAGAAATGCGCTGTGGCTAGACTTCTAAACAAGCGAAGAAGGGGTTACCGGTGCCACCTCGCGGACGAGGGATTACGAGTAAAACCTCTTGTCACCTGTGAATCGATACTCACTGTTAGAGCGAGCAGAGCCACAAATAAGGAGAAAGGCGAATCAGGAAGGGGTCTGAGAACTAAGGCAAAGTGCACTTAGAACTTAGCGTTTCGAGGATGCTCGAGGATTTTACTTGTTTTTGTGTGATTGATTGTGTGTGTCTTTTGATTGTGTCAAGCTCCCTTATATAGCGATCCGCAAGCAATTCGCAGAGACCTAATCACAACCCATTCGGACTCAGCAATTAGAATTCCACAAGGATACGATCAGCTCGCGAGCCGCGCGATCCATGTAACACGTGTCCAGAACAGACTTCGCCTAGGTCTCGCTCACCGCCCCGCATCATCTCACTGTAGCGTCGTACGCAAACTCAAACACTAAGCGATCCTATCCTGCGGAGTACTACAGTCCATTTCCAACTCTACCTCGCCATGCACTGCAGAATCCTACACGAACTGAAACAAAGGATCCCGCGAATTAAACACTCATATAGGGTTACTACGCTCGCGTCCAACGCTCACATCACACCATAATGCGGCTATATGCTACGCCATTAAGGTGGACAGACACATAGGGCTAGCTAGCATTTTTATACATACTCTCCTCATAAATACATATTTATATTCACCGAAAATCCCATTTTCGGTAACTCTCCAAGAGAAATAAAACCGTCAAAATAAAATGACATCAAAATGCTCCACAACATTAATTGTTCATCTATGAACTATAGCATGCATTTTATTTAAAACAAAAGTCCACTCACAACTCTAGGCATAAGCCCAACGAAATCCAAATCGCCACTCCAATGAGGTTTCCTTGAACCCTGACACAAATTTATAATTAAATTCCCAACTAAAATCCAATATTAAAACAAAATAGGCAAAATTAAATATGAGCCGCAACCACGCTCATCCTTGCCCAACTTCGCCTTTCCTAAAACGAAACGATCCAACTTTAATACCATAAACGGCAGCCGTAATTACAATCTCCCCAGAACAACAACTTAAATCCTACGGCCGGATTCTACATTAATTAACTGCCAAAAATACCAAACTTCGGAAAATCACAAATCTATTCAAAACTCATCCGAAAATTCCATAACTCACTTCAACAAACTCCTCTTAATATTCTAAATTTAAAACCCTAAAAATCTTCCAAACAGTGGCGGCACCGGCGCCGGCCGGAGGCCGATTCCGGCGACCTCCAATGCCTATGAAATTTTGACAGAATAATCCTCTCATCATACTCTACAACTTTCCTAACTAGCACAAACCCAAAATCCAAGCCTAGCTATGCCAATCAAGCAAAAACATCAAAATCGCCCTAGAACTTCCACCTCAAATTTCTCTTTACCTGAAGCGAACCGGAGTGAGTCCTTTTAGGGCAAGGCAGCTAGGTTGGAGACCTACAAAACCATACCAAGCTTGTCCGGATTGGTGGCCGGAGGAGGGAGTTCCGGCGATGGAGGACTTTGGGCAGCCCGAGGTTCTAGGCGGGAGAACTCCTTCACGGCGGCGCTAGGGTGGCTGTCACTAGTCCAGGGATGTAGCTGGGTCGGAGGGCAACCGAACGGGACCGGTGCGGCGGCGGTTGGTGGCCGGACGACGGCGGACAGCCAAGAAGAAAACCGGCGGGGAGAGAGGGCTCGGGTGCGGGAAAACCGGGAAGGAGAGAGAGAGAGAGAGAAAAAGGGCTGGGCTTTGACCACACCTTGGCCCGGTCCAACCTTCTTATACCACCCAAATCCAAAATAAAACACCCCGAAAAATAATACCCGAATAGAAATTACCTTTTACTAGCTAAAATTTACCATTTTTACCGTTGCCATATTTTCTCCTACGAATAATTCACCGAAATTAATCGTCCCTCAAAACACCTCTAGGGACCGATTAAACTATTACATCAATGACGGAGACGGTAAAATTCTTATTATAACCAAGCTAGTAAATAAGGTAAAAATTTAAGGGTCGGGATGTGACACCAAGACTTTAGGTTCAAGTTTTGTAACATAAATTACGAGTTCGATTAATTAGTCTAGTTAGGTGTAAACGCAACGTACTTCTTTATTATTCAAGCCTTATTTTTTGAGTTAACAGACATAAACAAAGATGCTATCAACTAAACAAAAAGGGTAGTGCATGCCATGTAAGTAAATAAAAATATTTATTTTCAATTCCACATAATATATCTTGCCAAATCAAAACATTGCATTACCAATTTTACTATTTCTATTTCCTTTTATATTTTAAGGGGTGAATCAATGATATTAATGTACTTTATTAGGTAATGGAAACAAATATTACATATTTTAAGGAATGTTTCTTACATCAATATGAAGATTAACAATTTTTTAAATAATAATTAGTTTTGTCAAATAAACTCTAACCCTAACCCTAATTCGTCCAAAAAACAATTATAATTCATCAAAAAGAAAACACTAATATAAGATAATTCGGATATAATTCATCAAAATATTCTATAATTCGTCTAAAAAATAATTTATATACAAATAATTTCTCTAAATGATTTACATACAGATTATTTATATATATAATATACATGTGTTTTTTTTATAATATACATGTATTATAAATATATAATATAATGTTATTTTGATGTTATATTTTTTATATCTAATTGGATATTTAGAAGAAGGAAAGCTAAAATAGTTTTATTTTTCAATGAAAAACTGAAATTTATTAGAGTCATTGTTTGAAATGGACCAAATGATAAGATGGTCTTTATACTTCAGTATTACATGGCATAAGATTTTTAATATGTGATATGTCTAAATGATTTAGCATGCCACATAGATTTGAGGCCTAAAATCTTAGACCTTAATAAGGCCTAAAATCATTTTCCAAACAAAAAAAATAAGTTCAGTCTAATCTATACACCGTTATTCCTTCTTCTTTTAATTGATAATTTATATAGAATGTGAAACAATGTATAATGTTTTTCATTTGGTATCTCAATAATGTGAGATTGATTAGGACCAAGAAAGGAAAACAAAAAGGACTCTGCTCCCTTCGCTGGCTAGCTAATTGACTATTAATGCATGCGGGCTTCATTGACCATTAGTTTCATACTTCCGTTTTGGCCAGAAAAAAAAAAATTTGAAAAGACTATCATTATGTCCAGTTAAATTCTAAAGAAATACCAGAATGGGAACATATATGATAGATTGATAGACAGAAGACCCCTATAAAAGACATTGCACAACTCACTTTCAGATCATAAACATACACAAATTAGTAGCATATATCGTGAGGATATTCCTTATATATAATCACTCGCGCAATACTTGAATGCCATGGCCTTAATACATGGTAGGATGCAAATGCTTATTATCCAACTCTCTTTAATTTGTTAACGGTGTCAGTAACCCTAGCATCACTCAAGCGCCAAGGCCTGCAACCTGCTCCGACCGCTGCGGTGATGTCGAAATCCCATATCCATTAGGCATAGAGCCTAGCTGTTACATGGAGGTGCCGGAACAAGATGAACAGAAATTCAAGGTCACCTGTGACCAGGCCACCACGCCACCGTTACTCAAGTTCTTGAACGGTGATATCCTCAACCAAAGCATTACTAACATTTCTGTAGGTGAGAGTGAGATGCAAGTAATGCTGCCCACATCCCGGAACTGCTACACCGACGGTTACTACAACGATTCTTTGTACAGAAACAGTGAGCTCATCCTCCCCTCTGGTTACACCATCTCTGATAAGAACAAGGTTTATATCATTGGATGTAACAAAATAGCACTATACCAAGGTTTAGTTACCCAAGTCGAGCCAGAGCGAACAGAAATCGAGAAGCTGGGGACAACCGGCGTGAGCTTGTGCCAAGATCTACTCGGAGCGTTGTCCAACAATTGCAGTGGCGTCGGGTGTACCCAAAGGACCATCATAAGTGGACTTCACAGTATTAACTTGGATGTGTGGACAATCGGTGCAGGCCTTGGAAGCACATCACAGTGGACACTAGACTACCCGTGCAGCTACGGTTTCATTGTGGATGATCGCAATTTCACCTTCGCAGGGAATGCAACTTTTAAAGAGATGGACAGCCGCACAAACGCGCCGAAGCTTCCGGTGACTGTTAACTGGGAAATTGGAAAGAACAACTGTGAAGTTGCCCTCAATAATCAAACTTCTTATGCATGCAAGGCCGCAAATACTGAATGTGTCAACGGCACTTCAGGTGGATATTTCTGCCGCTGCCAGAAAGGTTACCAAGGGAACCCTTACGTGCTTGGTGGTTGCGAAGGTAAAAATCTTTTACATTAAGCTCGTAAATGTTTACCTGATCCACATCTAACTAATATATACGTTTGTTTTTCGGTTTTACTTTCATATGTTAACGAGTGTACTAATTTGACCATCTGCCATCCTAGTTCAACATGCCAAAATTTAGTAGGAAGTTACACTTGTAAATGTCCCAAGGGCCAAACAAATGACGACAATAACAACAATCCTTGTGTCAAAATCATCGGAAAACCAAAGAATACTTCCCTCCAAATTTCACTGGGTATGGATTTGCTATCACTGAGCATAATTTACTTCTGATTATCGTTTGTACGTCATATTGAGTTGTATCATGATTATGTGCAGGTATCTGTTTGAGCTTCCTAGTCGTATTAATTATAACATTTTGGATATACTGCGGAATGAAAAGAAGAAAGTTCAAGCAACTCAAAGAGAAGTACTTCAAAGACAATGGTGGCTTCTTGTTACAACAAAAATTGGAGAATTTTAACGGACCTCAAGCAGCCAAAATCTAGTTGATATCTTGGCAGAAGAAGCTCTTCCTCACGAAGATTGTTTTCTTATTTGAATTGCAGTTGGTTTGGTGCTTGTTTGGAACTCAGATACATGAAGGTGCAGCAAGTTTCTCTTGCCTTCTTCTCCGATCTCGGCCGGATCGCGACTCCAGTTTTGTGGTCGGCGGCGCTGTCGTGGAAGTAGGTCTTGGGTCCTCTGTTTGCTGTTATGCAATTGTATCTTTGGGCTTGCCTGGTTTAAGTCCATTTGTTTCCGTCTTACTCTGGTCTTGGCCCAGTGTGTTGGGTCTGTTGACTATTGTATTGTTGTTGTATTTCTCTTTGTTGGTTTAATATAACTATCCATTCGCCAAAAAAAAAAGCAGCCAAAATCTTTACAAGAGAAGAGCTTAAGAAGGCCACAAACAACTTCGATGACCGCGGAAAAATTGGCGAAGGAGGCTACGGATTTGTTTTCAAAGGAACATTGACGGATAGAAAGGAGGTTGCCATAAAGGTGTCGAAGAGTAATGCCCCAATGACCCAAAGTAATCAGTTCATCAATGAGGTGATTGTTCTTTCACAAATCAACCATAGAAATGTGGTGAGGCTCCTAGGTTGTTGCTTAGAGACTCAAACTCCTTTGTTAGTTTACGAGTTTGTTAGCAATGGCACACTTTATGAGCACATTCATAAGAAGAATGGCAAGGGTCCGCTTTCTTTTGGGTTACGAATGAAGATAGCAGCAGAAACTGCAGGATCTCTATCATACTTGCACTACTCCACTTCCATGCAAATCGTGCACCGAGATGTGAAAGCAACCAATATACTATTGGATGAGAATTTCACAGCCAAAGTATCAGACTTTGGAGCTTCGAAATTGGTTCCTGAAGATCAAAATCAGCTGTCCACTTTAGTACAAGGAACGCTGGGTTACCTAGACCCTGAATATCTCCAGTCAAACACACTGACAGAAAAGAGTGATGTCTATAGCTTCGGCGTTGTTCGTGTTGAGCTTATAACGAGTCAAGTGGCAATTTCTCACAAGAAGCCTGAGGCAGAGAGAAACCTAGCGAACTGTTTTGTAACGTCGGTGGAAGAGAATCGCTTGGCTGATATTCTTGATCTTGAAATTATCAAGGAGGGAAGCTTTGAAATAGCTGAACAAGTAGCCCATCTCGCCAAAAGAAGTTTAAGTTTGAAAGGAGGAGATAGGCCTACCATGAAAGAAGTAGCAATGGAGCTAGAGGTAATACTGGCTGTTATGGCAAAGCATCCTGGAGGAAAGCCCGACTCCTCCCCCAAAGAGACCGATTACTTGCTTGCAGCGTCACCTTCAAACGCTTACGTTGTTGATGTTAGAAGTGATGAAGGTGAAGTCATAACCAGCATAGATTATGACCAGAGCATGCATAATCAATCCCAGATGATGAAGCCTTATGATGGTGGGAGATAGTTCATCAATTAGCTAGCTTATCTTCCATAGCTAGCTAGTTATATGTGGAGTTGTTCTTAACTTTTTTTGCTACTTTCGATTATGTTGCGCGTTAAATAAAAGATGTCTGATCATACTGCTGCAGTTAGTGCAATGCTGCATATGCATGTAATGACGGTAATATCGATCTGTTGTACATTTTCCATTTTGGCCAAAATGTGAGTGGTAAAATATTTGTACTTCGCTTCATGAAAATTATTCGCCTCTTCTCTCAGAAAAATTATATCGCTGAATCTGTTATTTAATTAAAAAATAAAACATTAGATAGGACTAATTACAACAAACTATATATCCTCAAACATAAAATGAGATGTAAGGTTGTAACAACCGTTTTTCTTCAATAGGTGCATAAACAAATCTACACCAAAAAATCACTAGCAAATATGAACACATAAGGGTTGACTACTAGATTTAAACAATACAGATAGAGTACTGTTAACTTTGATTACGTACTAAGTAGTTAAATTAATATTCATTTTTTTGTTGAAGGGGTCATGAGGTATACATAAACATCTGTGTGTGTATTCGTTGTCATCAAATATGTATGCACATATCTCATCATGTTGAGTATACAACTATACATCATTATCTTGAGTTGTGCCATCTATGTTATTCGTCATCACCAGAAATATAAAACCAGCATGATTAACACAGAACTAGTAAACAGACCTTGGTTAAAGACTATGCAACTCGGTTTGTAATTCGAGTTGTAAATTTTATTTTGGCTAAAAATTCGAGTTGTAATTCCTTTAATCAGTCATATGAAATATATATGTCGTAACTTGTTTACACATATACATGTATATGATTTTTTTTGATAGGTGCTTTTGTAGGTCTTCTTTTTCTCAAGTCAATTAATAGCATGAAAAATAAGAAAAGAATGTTGCTTGGCACGCCAACTAATCTATTGTGGAAATTAAACAATTGGTTTATATATCACCATCACCTGCTTGCCTTCACACAGCAAACAAATTACTAAAGACTTTGTTCCTCTCACTCAATTTTCAGGATTACCAAGTGGAATAATGCCAATAATTATCAGGGAACAAATCGATATTTCTCATTTGCCACACTAATTTGCACAGCATTGACTGGCAAATGGTCCATTACTGTATCAAAGCTACTAGCTAGCTAGTCTTCAACTCTTTATTATGACATGAAAACAAAGTCTAGCTTGTGCGTACGTGTGCATATATACGAAGTTAACACTTTCGCCAAGTCTTCATGTCCAACAGTCCATGACCAGCAAACACGTAAAAGAATGGTATGCTCGATATGATATTTTCCATGTTGGTAATCCTCATAACTATGTTGTATCATATATATACGTATCGATTGATGTATATGATGCAAAATAGTTATCAATTATTTGTAATTTAACTTGAATATGACCATGCATGATGATTAACGAGTGGACTGATCGAGTTAATGCCGATGAGATTCTACAATAGAAATGTATTCTGATTTAGTAATTGCTAGTGTTCCACAAGTACTAACAAAAATTTTATTTTGATTAAATAAAACTGGCTTAACAGTTCTAAATAAAACTGGCTTAATGTTCCAAATAAAACATTTGATTATAAAATAGTTCTAAATAAAACTGGCTTAACGTATTCTTCAAGATTCTTCCTAAATAAAACTGACATTTTATTTTATAAAGTCTCCATATTATAAACCACATGTGGCTCGTTGGAGTCTAACTTATACTTGAGTTTAACAGCAATTACCTTGTTAGAACATGCAGTCAGACTCGTTGGCTACGTATGGAATGGGATTGTGTGAACTAATATTATAGACTAATTATACAACCTTGCATAGTTGAATTTGTGGAATTGAGAATTCAACATTACCAACTTGGATAATGATTGATGTTAAAATATCGCATAGCTGTGCAACGAAAGTAGCAAACATGAGACGAATAGTAAATTGTAAGACATCTTTTAATAACAGGATAAATTCCATATATTGATGAAAATTATAAGATCAAGTTAGAGACGTCGGAGGACATCTCATATCATTTGTTGCCCAAAGACACGACTACATCAATCCCTAAGAAAATTAAACAATCAAAAATATTTGTCTAAAACAGTGGACAATATAACGATTATAGCTCGACTTGAAAATCAACGTACAAGACCCTAATTAAAGGCACCTAACTCACCAGTTTTATATCTAAATTGAGATGCAACGGTGTATCTTGTCCACCAATATATGTAAAGATATAGCCTTCAATTAGATTATGCAGGGGATAATGAGCATTGTTATTGTTCAACTTAGTATTAAAAAACAATGAGAACAACACAATGAGTGTGACTTATACAAACTCAAGTGATTATGAGATTAGCACTCTCAAAGCTTATGATTCATATCATATTCTCATGAGAGAAGACCTTATTGTCTCATGAAATCATATAGATCATCCGATTGCAATCTTAATTAGATTAGATGTCATTTTGGCCCCGACTGGCCATATCACAGCTAACCGCGATGTGTCTATTAGTCTATACATGCAAACTAGTCAAACAATTACCAAATGCATGAGAGTTGTCAGTTGTGAGATATTGATTTTCCGATTGTAATTAGATTAAGGTTTTCTTTTTATAAAATGGAGGAGAATCTTGATCGAGCAAATTAACCCCAAGTGATAAGGATGAGTGGATGACATCACTTTAATGTCGACTACTAAAGTCCAAGTCGCGCGGATGATGCAAGTACTTTTTTTTTTTTTCTTGTCTTTTTTTGTTTTTGCGTGGTAGCTGGAGATGATTAAAAGGAGGGACCGGTTCATCTTCAATTCTTCATATACTGCAATTGACCAAACGTCAACCCGAGAACAGAAGACTCATGAGTCTTTCCATGGTTTGTGTTTTATTTAAAATCCAGCAAATGACGACTACCCAGTCTGGAATAGAAAGCTAGCTCGAGCAGAGAGTGAAGTTGTCCGGAAACTTCCCCCCGCCTACGACTACAAAAGGCCGAATCCGGAATATACTGCTTCACTTATCATCAAAATTCAACAAAACAACCATTTGGTATATACCAAATATCCTCTCGATCAGTTACAAATTCCACAAACAAGCTAGTGCGGCATCACTGCATGCATGTCGATCATGGCCTTGCAATTCCCATTGGCGGCAGTCCTTCTCCTATTATCGGCGGCTAGTACGGTGAAAACAGCTGCTGCTGCTAATGCCCTGCCTGGCTGCTCTGACAAGTGCGGTGATCTCACAGTTCCATATCCATTTGGCATGGAGGAGCGTTGTTACCTGGGAGATAGGTTCTTCATCAACTGTAGCCAGGGGCCCAATCTGGACCAACCCCCAACACCCTACTTGACGACCGGCGAAATCATTGTTACAAACATATCTATAGACGTCGGGGAGTTGCGAATATTGCACTATAGAGGGCGAGATTGTTACAATGAAGAAGGCAATCAAACTCACAGAAACAGTCCGGAGCTCTGGATGAGTCCTCCATACACCATATCCGATACCAAAAACAAGTTCTACGCCGTTGGTTGTGACACTTACGCAATCATGCGAGGCTTCCGAGGGGAAGAAGAATTCATTACTGGTTGCATGTCAATATGCAACAGCATTGACAGTGTTGATAAGAATTCTTGCTCTGGCGCTGGCTGTTGCCAAGCTAACATCCCCGGTGGATTGCACAATCTTTCTGTAAAGTTGAGTACCTACAACAATCACTCAGGTGTGTGGGGGTTTAAGTGTTTAACCCCTGCAGCTACGCCTTCATTGAAGAGCAAAGCCAGTTCAATTTCAACTCTTCTAGTTTTGAAAGACTGAATGGCACTAAACAGCTTCCGATGGTTCTTAATTGGGCCATTGGGAATGTCACAGACCCCTGTCATGAAGCTCAGAACAGGAAGGATTTCGCATGCAAGGCCAATAGCAAGTGCTCCAACCGGCCTATCAAAGGGTCTGTAGGTTACTTGTGCGAGCGTTTGCCTGGTTATGAAGGAAACCCGTACCACCCAGATGGTTGCACAGGTGATGATTATCTTTGATTTACCTATTCAGCTAATATTATATCAATATAAATTAATTAAACCTCTCCATCGGAATTGCAATTTTACCAAATAAAATTAGTTATTTCTGATAGGCTCCTCCGTTTCTAATTTTCCTTTCAGATATTGACGAGTGCAAAGCCTCAAACGTTAACCTCTGCTAGAACGGATAGTGCTTAAATCATCAGCCTCCACAAAATTACTCTTGTTTATGTAACAAAGGATACAAAAACGACGACAAGAATGACAAGAGTTGCATCAAAGACGATTCCGAAAGACGCTCAAAGATCGTTCTCCTGCTTAAAATTTCATTGGGTACGTTACGTAGAATTAGATATTAACATGCATGATCGGTGATCCTACTACCCTTTTTTTTCTTTTTCTTTTTTTTTGAGTCAAACACCCTAAACTTCTATTGAACAGTATCGACGGACTGAATTTTTTTAGCTTCAGCTACTTTCGTTTTGAATTCAAATTAACCAAGTGTTCTCATACTTTTTCTTCAAATTAAAAGAAGTGATGAAAAGAGAATGCGTAAGTCATTTCCATATTATAAAAGAAAACGTTTAATGCTTACAAATAAACGTTTAATTAATTTATCTATTGTGTTTGATAAAGGAGAGGGAAACAAGATCCCTTTTATTTTATTTTTTGTAAAGAAAATTAAGTGCAACAATTAGTTAAGGGGAACCCCAACTAGAATCAAAGAAAAATATAAAAGCACAGAAAAGAAACAACCACCCAGCCTATATATACCTTTAAACAATACATCATATAAATAGTTTTTTTTTCTTTCTTTTTTCTTTTGGTATAATACAAAATCATATAGCTTATCAAAAACAAATCCTGTTAAAGTAATTCAATTATATATTTGCAGGTGTGTGCATGGGCTTCTTGGTTTTATTCCTTGAAATTTCGTGGATATGCTGTGGAATAAAGAAAAGAGAACTTATTAAACTAAAAAAAAGCACTTTAAAGAGAATGGTGGCTTATTATTACTGCAACAACTCGCAAGTCATGGAAGCTCGATGAAGACAACAAAATTGTTTACTGCTGATGAACTTGAGAAGGCAACAAACAACTACCATGAGAGTAGAGTCCTTGGAGAAGGCGGTTATGGAACAGTTTACAAAGGAGTACTACCGGATGACACAGTGGTTGCCATAAAGAAGTCGAAAGGTACTGGCGCCCTAACCCAAAGTGATCAATTTGTTAACGAGGTGATTATCCTTTCTCAAATCAACCACAAAAATGTGGTAAAGCTATTAGGTTGTTGTTTAGAAACAGAAGTGCCTTTACTAGTATATGAATTCATCACTCATGGCACTCTTTATGAGCACATTCATAAACGAAGATCACCACTCCCTTCTGAATTACGAATGAAGATAGCAACTCAAAGCGCAGAAGCACTGTCTCACTTACACTCCTCAATTTCCACACCAATCATACATCGAGATGTGAAGACAGCAAATATTCTGTTAGATGATGAGTATACGGCGAAAGTGTCAGATTTTGGAGCTTCCCGACTGGTTCCTTTAGGTCAAAGTGATATACAAACTTTAGTGCTCGGGACATTTGGATACCTAGACCCTGAATATATGCAATAAAACCAACTAACAGAAAAGAGTTGTCCTAGTGGAACTACTAACAAGCAAAGTGCCAATTTTCAAAGATAGATGCTTAACAAGCATCTTTCTTGCTTCCATGGAAGAAGTGTTGAGATATATATCTCACATCGGGAAAAATGGGACCTTGCCTGTGGTTTATAAGGGTTTGGGCCACTCCATCCATTGCCAATTGATTTTGGATGTGAACCTCAGACTACTTTATCAAGAATGTTGGTTGAATCAAATTCTTGACGATGATATAGTGAACGAGGGAAACATTGAGATGGTAAAGAAAGTGGCCAATCTCGCAAAGCGATGCTTGATGGTAAAAGGGGAGGAAAGGCCTACCATGAAAGAAGTTGCGAAAGAGCTCGAGGGGAAATGAGTGTCACGGCAAAACATCCATGTGGATTTAATGCTAGTTTCTGCGGAGAAGAGAGTGAGTACTTGCTGGGGTCACTCAATTCAGACAGTTACGTCGTTGGTGTTGGAGATGATTGCAGTTCTAGTGGTCTAACCAGTGGTAAGGCCAAGGCATATGACAGCATGCAAAACCAAGTGCAGTTAATGCCACATGGTGGTGGACGTTAGTTGGATCGGTGTCGCTTGTATGTATTTTAGTATGGCTGTTTCTGTCAGATAAGTGCGTTTTCACATTTTGCAATAGTTGTATGTAAGTAATGAAGTGTGGTCTTACAGTCTTACTGGTGTTCTTTTCCAGCTATTGTGCACACTTAGCAAGCAACTGGATTTGCCTTAGCTAGCTATGAGGTCAAGGCCTTTGCCTTCCACACGTCTACTAGTTGAGGAGACATGTATATTACATAATATGCAAACTAGGTAGATATGTATTACACTAGTTGAATTTGCATGCCGTCACTAGTTTTCGCTTGGAACATTTCCACCAGTCATGTCATATTCATATATACCGCAAATTAGAAAATTTCCACCAGACATATCGTATTGGAAAAAGAAATTGTTTAATTCCATTTAGATTACTTGGCACCTTGACGACTTCATCTTAATGTCTAGAAATTGACATAAACTATATATTAAACCAAACAAGTTACAGCTTACAACTTCTAGTCTTCTACCTCAACTTGTCACCGTGGTCATCAACTGTAACGGAAAACGAACTGTCACATTGACATTGTATAGAATAATTAGTTACTTGCATAAATTTATCGGTGAAAATGGAAGTTGTGCCCCGTCAGTCAATTTGTAGTGATGTGTGATCAGAAAACAAATCACGTATAGGCAGAAGGGTCCTGGCTTGGCAAATGAGGTACCTCAAAGCTTTCCTTTTCTTGAAACCGATTGATCTCATAACTTGTGCTTGACTTTGATATAACATCTCTTCTATATTAACTGCTTGCATATAAACTAAAAGATACCAAGCTTTTGGGCTTACCAAGTGGCTCCGGGAAATAAGAGAGACGACCAAGACATTTTGATTCGTTCACAACCTCTTCCTTCCATTTGTCTACAAAAAGCGAGCTTGCAAGCACAACTTCACAGTCTTCACTCATAAGAAATACAGTTCAAACGTTTATACCTCTCAACTTAAGTACTGAATCAATTGGTGCAAGCAGGTAAACAAGTATGCAATCCATGCTGCTGGTGGTACTGGTTCTCCTCGCATTTGCGGCCGCAGACAAAGAAGCAGAAGCAGCTGAAGCCCTCCCGCCTCAAGCCATTCCTGGCTGCACTGACCACTGCGGCAATCTCACCATTCCATATCCATTCGGCATAGAGCTTGGTTGTTACATGACAGAAACCTTTTCTGTCACTTGTAACACATCAACTGAACCTCCTATAGCAACGTGGAGAGATAGTTCCATAGCTATTTACAACATATACCTGCCTGCGGGTGAGATGCAAATAACGCAGTACGTAGCCTACGATTGCTATAACAGCCTGGGCGATAATGATTACGACCAACCATTGCTTGCCGTGCCTCCTTTCACCGTCTCTCATACTAGAAACAAGTTCATTGCCGTTGGTTGCGACACTTCTGCAGCTTTCAGAGGTTACCGTGCAGACGAACAGAGGTTAATGACCGGATGCATGTCCATATGTGACAACCTTAACAGCCTTGAACAGTCTTGCTCCGGGGTTGGGTGTTGTCAAACTGACATCCCCAGCGGACTTGAGAATTACACTCTCACACTGGAAAGCTATTATAATCACACATACATACTGGACTTCAATCCATGCAGCTATGCCTTCATTGTGGAAGAAGGCAAGTTCACCTATTCCCCGAATACAAGTTTTCATACACTAAACAACACCGAAGAGCTTCCCATTATTCTTAATTGGGAAATTGGGGAAGGCACATGTGATGAAGCTGAACAGAGAGATGATTATGCATGCAAGGCAAATAGCAAGTGTGTCAAACGGACCATCAGTGATGAGCTATCTGGTTATTATTGCCAATGCCAGTCGGGTTATCAAGGGAACCCGTACCTCCCCGATGGTTGCCAAGGTGAAATATGTAAATAACAATACACAGTATATGTGTGTGTGTCTCTGTGTGCACTTTTCATTTGATATGTTTGAGGGTACATGCGTGTTTGTGTCTGTGATTCAGTTGCTGCAGCCGGAAATTAAAGCCACGGTTATGGATTTAAGTTTACTTGTTTGTTAATAACAATTTGTTTTCCTGGGTTTTTCAGATATTGATGAGTGCAAGGTTTCAAACCCCTGCACCAATGGACTGTGTGAAAATTCACCTGGAAGTTACTCATGCTTGTGTGACAAAGGGTACAGAAGCAATGGAATGAATAATCAAAGCTGTATTCAAGAGATTCCCAACGACAAAAACCAAACAAAGACGACGCTCCTGCTTATTGTATCATTGAGTATGAACTATTTCTATAATAGCACGCTGCATGCATCATCTGATCAAAACCTGATCAGCCATGTTAGGACCCAAACTGAAATTCTCATATCTACTATTTAAAATGAAGAACTTAAAAAAGAAAAGGAAAGAATATCCATCATATACAAGTGATTTGAAGAAGCTTTCACGGTTTTACGTACATATGTTTTCCCCTGTTTTTATGGTACTGACTTTTAATAGCTTAGAAAGTTTGCTTAATCTAAAAAATTTCACTAATTATTTAAAATCAAATAAAAGTAACTAAAGAATTTCATCAAACTCCACTATAACAAATCTCCCTAGAGACAATCAGAAATAAAATCAATTTTGCCTCAATTGATTGTTGGTATATATGTGCAGGTGTAACTGGGGGCTTCTTGGTTCTGTTTGTTGGAATTTCATGGATATGTTGCAGAATACGGAAAACAAAATTCAAGAAACTGAAAGAAAAGTACTTTAAAGAAAATGGTGGCTTATTGTTACTACAACAACTCGCTAACCATGGAGGCTCAGTGGAGACAACAAAAATCTTCACCACAGAAGAACTAGAGAACGCAACAAACAATTACCATGAGAGTGGAGTCCTTGGAGAAGGAGGCTACGGAACAGTTTATAAAGGAGTACTAAAGGACAACAAAGTGGTTGCCATAAAGAAGTCAAAAGGAGGTACCTCGACCCAGAGCGAACAGTTTGTTAACGAGGTGATTGTTCTTTCTCAAATCAACCACAGAAATGTGGTGAAGCTACTAGGTTGTTGTTTAGAGACAGCAGTGCCTTTACTGGTATACGAATTTGTCAACCATGGCACTCTATACGAGCACATTCATAAAAGAAGATCATCACTGTCATTTGAACTGCGAATGAAGATAGCAGTTGAAACAGCAGGAGCACTAGCATACTTACACTCCTCCACATCAATGCCAATCATACATCGAGATGTGAAAGCAGCAAATATACTCTTGGATGATAATTATACAGCCAAAGTGTCGGACTTTGGAGCTTCACGGTTGGTTCCTCTAGGTCAAACCGAAATACAAACTTTGGTGCTCGGGACATTTGGATACCTAGACCCAGAATATTTGCAGTCAAACCAACTAACAGAAAAAAGTGATGTCTACAGCTTTGGAGTTGTCCTAGTGGAGCTACTTACAAGCAAAGTGGCACTTTCTAATGATAGATGCTTAACAAGCATCTTTGTTTCTTGCATGGATGAAGATTGCTTAAAAGAAATTCTGGATGATGCCATAGTGAATGAGGGAAACATTGAGACAGCAGTAAGCGTGGCCAATCTCGCAAAAAGATGTTTGAGGTTAAAAGGGGAGGAAAGGCCTACCATGAAAGAAGTTGCCATGGAGCTAGAGGGAATGGCAATTATGGCAAAGCATCCGTGGGGAAAGAATGCTAAATTCTGTCCGGAAGAGAATGAGTACCTACTTGGGTCACCTACTTCAGACAGTTATGACATGGATGCTAGAGGAGGTGATCACAATTCCAGTGGTTTAACTATTGGTACGACAACTGGGTATGACAGCATGCAAATCCAGATGTTGATGCCACATGGTAATGGACGATAGTTGGTTGGCTTGTCCCTTATGA
>NC_020493.1:4546396-4559196 GCF_000184155.1 Fragaria vesca subsp. vesca | reverse complement strand
CAAGCATACTATGAATTTGATAAATGTAAATTAAGTGTGGTCTAATATTTGTATATATATTATATGTATTTATATATGGATGTGTTGTTTTGAATTATTTCCCTGCATTTTGTACTCTATGCAATTTATTAAGCAATCAGGCATATAACAGTATTCTTCGGTTCTATAAATGATGGTATGCTTAATATCGAAACATAAATCCAAATCAAGGCTTAAGACTACCATCATAAACAGGGATATACCTATGGATTAATTGGCAACAAAATTTATCATTCTAGCAATAGTGAGGACTTACAGATATCAAGTAATAGCCAGTTGAATTGGGAGCACATACTGGAACCAAACAGACAACCCCTTCATCTAGAAGCTTGCCTGGAGAAATCTCAAACAGTATAAGTGAGCATGCCAGCAAAACTAAAAAAAAATAAAAAATCAAAGAATAATGCCTAAGCCTCTCAAGGAAAGCAAAAGAAAAACTCGACTAAAAGGGATAGTTCACGTCTACTACAAATTAATATAACCATGTGAAAATTTCAATTACCAAATACTGCTAATTTGATATGTAAATTAAGTGTGATCTTATGTTGTTTGACTCCCTCCCTGCAGTAGTTGTACTCTATGCAAAAGCAAGAAGGCATAACAGTAGTTCGAATCCAATCTAGAATCAACATTATGCTTCTCTTGTTCCTTGGCCTCTTCGAATTAGATGGTTGAATTGCTTATACCGAATCTCTCAGGTGAATTTCAAGGCTACTCATATTTTTCGTGAAGGAAATAAAATAGCTGATGCTCTGGCAAATCAAGGTACGTCAGGTTCTGAATTGATATGGTGGGATGAGCCTCCACCTTTCATATTATTGTCTTATAATAACGATGTTAGAGGTATGCCTCAATTTTGTTTCAGCTAGTCTATAATTTGTTTCGGGAGGTTTTGGTTTTCATCCCCCTCCTTTGTTTCTTTTTTCTTTATTAATAAAATAGAGTGATAGGCGATTTATTCGTCTATCCTCGATCATTCAGCGAAAAAAAAAAGCATGCCAAAAAAAAAAAGTACAACCCAATCCAGGAGTAAGAGTATCATCATGAGCAGGCATACCTATGGAATAATTGAATCAGATCGAAGTACTTACATACATTAATTAGTAGCCATTGAAACTGGAAACACAAACTGGAACCGAACACACAAGTTGAACCTTGTTTCTTACCTGCAAACTGCATGTCATCATTGGGGAAATCTTCCATTTGAAGCAGGAACGAAGTGAGTTTCCAGACATCAGTATTAGGTTCTATGCAAACAAAGTGAGTTTCCAAACGATCATCAATGTCAATGAAACTTAACAGAAGCGATCTATGTATAGATCATCTCTACAAAATTTCAGTCAATTTGGTTATCATTAAGCACTCAAAACTGCGTTTTGCTGTTATAAACATGACCGATTTAAGTTCGACAAAATTATGTTCCTTCATTGGTTTAATCGAGTTTGAGTAATGTCTTAATGATAACCAAATTGGCTGAAATTTTACAGAGATGATCTATACATTAATATCTAAAGACTAGACGGTGGAGATATGAAAATTCGATTGAAAAATGAGTCTAAAGTGAAAATCCGCACCGTAAGAAATAAATGCGGACGTGTGTAGCAGAGAAAGCCTGTATATATATAGACACACACACTTTAGTGCAAGGCACGCTAGGGTACTTGGACCCTGAATATCTTCAATCAAACACACTGACGGAAAAAAGTGATGTCTATAGTTTCGGCGTTGTTCTTGTCGAGCTTATAACGAGTCAAGTGGCAATTTCTCACAAGAAGCCTGAGGCAGAGAGTAACCTAGCGAACTGTGTTTGTAACGTCAGTGGAAGAGAAGAGAGCGTATTCAGCGCACCCGGGTGCGCTGTAGAATTTTCGGGAAGAGAATCGCTTGGCTCATATTCTTGATCTTGAAATTATCAAGGAGGGAAGCTTTGAAATAGCTGAACAAGTAGCCACTACCAGAAGAAAGGCTTTAGCCGACGAAAATAAAAAAACCAGCCCGATGAATTTTTTTTTCCTCGGCTAAAGTCCAATTCGTCGGCTAATTTAAAATTTTCATCGGCTATGGTCAACTTTAGCCGACGAAATTAATATTTCGTCGGCTGAATAATTTTTTTCGTCGGCTATAGTCTGTGAACTTTAGCCGACGAAATTTTAAAAGTTTAGCCGACGAAATTTTTTAAACTTTAGCCGACGAAAATTTTAAAATGTTAACCGACGAAAAAATATAATTTCGTCGGTTAAAGTGCCTTATATTTGCAGATCTAGACAACAACTCATCTGAGAAAAAAAACTATACGTAGAACCTTCAAACGCAAAAAAGTCGTGAAATAAGATATGACCAGAATGGTGAAATACGTCTACGGTTGAAAAATCAAAGTATTCTGGTAAAGTCTCGGTGCCGATAGTTGACTTACCCTTATTATTCACTATGCTGCAGATTTGGCGTTTGGTGTCTGATTGACTATTGTGTTACCTTTCCGGAAGCGTAACGGCGCTACGAGTCAAACTCATGGCTAATGCTATGATGTATAGGCTTTTTTGGCCATCCGAGTCCGTTTAGGGCTTCAAAATGTAGTTTTCTTATTTTCGATTAGAGTTGACCGTTTCGATCAAGCCCTTAACGTTGTCGAATCCAGTTGAATTTTTTATCATAGACATCTTTCGTCATAATGATCATATCTGACAGTCGAATTTTGGTTTGTGAATTTTAGTCATCGGAATCACAACGTGTCTACTGTGGGACTATAGCCGACGAAAAAAAAAAATTCGTCGGCTAAAGTCATCACCAACGACCTTTTCCCGACGACACTATAGCCGACGAGCCTTCGTTGGCTAAGATCTTAGCCGACGAATTAAGATAACAGGCCGACGAAAATTTTTCATCGGCTAAAGTGCTTGTCCTGGTAGTGAGCCCTTCTCGCCAAAAGATGTTTAAGTTTGAAAGGAGGAGATAGGCCTACCATGAAAGAAGTAGCAATGGAGCTAGAGGCAATACTGGCTGTTATGGCAAAGCATCCAGGAGGAAAGCCTGACTCCTCCCCCAAAGAGACTGATTACTTGCTTGCAGCGTCACCTTCAAACGCTTACGTTGTTGATGTTAGAAGTGATGAAGGTGAAGTCATAACCAGCATAGATTATGACCAGAGCACGCAGAATCAATCCCAGATGATTAAGCCTTATGATGGTGGGAGATAGTTCATCAATTAGCTAGCTTATCTTCCATAGCTAGCTAGTTATATGTGGAGTTGTTCTTAACTTTTTTTGCTACTTTCGATTATGTTGCGCGTTAAATAAAAGATGTCTGATCATACTGCTGCAGTTAGTGCAGTGCTGCATATGCATGTAATGACGGTAATATCGATCTGTTGTAAATTTTCCATTTTGGCCAAAATGTGAGTGGTAATATATTTGTACTTCGCTTCATGAAAATTGTTCGCCTCTTCCCTCAGAAAAATTATATCGCTTAATCTGTTATTTAATTAAAAAATAAAACATTAGATAGGACTAATTACAACAAACTATATATCCTCGATCAAACATAAATAAGGTTGTAACAACCGTTTTTCTTCAATAGGTGCATAAGCAAATCTACACCAAAAAATCACTAGCAAATATGAACATGAACATAAGGGTTGACTACTTGATTTAAACAATACAGATAGAGTACTGTTAACTTTAATTACGTACTAAGTAGTTAAATTAATATTCATTTTTTTGTTGAAGGGGTCATGAGGTATACATATACATCTGTGTGTGTATTCGTTGTCACCGAATAGGTATGCACATATGTCATCATGTTGAGTATATACAACTATACATCATATATTGATGTTGAGTTGTAACATCAATGTTATTCGTCATCACCAGAAATATAAACCCAGCATGATTAACACAAAACTAGTAAACAGACCTTGGTTAACGACTATGCGACTCGGTTTGTCTTTTGGCTAACCATTCGAGTTGTAATTCCTTTAATCAGTCATGTGAAATATATATTTCGTAACTTGTTTACACAAATACATGTATATGATTTCCTTTGGTAGGTGCTTTTGTAGGTCTTCTTTTTCTCAAGTCAATTAATAGCATGAAAAATAAAAAAAGAATATTGCTTGGCACGCCAACTAATCTATTGTGGAAATTAAACAATTGGTTTATATATCACTATCAGCTGCTTGACTTCACACAGCAAACAAATGACTAAGGACTTTGTCCCTCTCACTCAATTTTCAGGATTATCAAGTGGAATAAGGGTGCAATAATGCCAATATATAATTATCAGGGAACAAATAGATCTTTCTCATTTGCCACACTAATTTGCACGGCATTCTTTTACGTGTTTACGGTAATGGATCAGTAAACACGTAAAAGAATGGTATGCTTCATATGATATTTTCCATGTTGGTAAATCGATGTATATGATGCAAAATAGTTATTAATTATTTGTAATTTAACATGAATATGACCATGCATGATGATTAACGAGTGGACTGATCGAGTTAATGCTGATGAGATTCTACAATAGAAATGTATTCTGTTTTAGTAATTACTAGTCTTCCACAAGTATTAAGGCATGGCATAATTGTTACAGCTTTTAAGTTGAGAGATCTATTAGGTTTCGTATTCAAAGATTAACGGCCGGTGGCAATCAGGTATATATAATAATCTTCAAACCCAAGATTCTTCTTACGGGAATAGTTCCCACAACTACTTGGGAAGACCTCGGTACCAGTCGTTTCTATTATTCCCTTATTTGGATGTTTCTATATATATATTCCACACTAGCTTACAGCCAGAAGTTGATGCATGCATGGCTAGTGGTACGTCGAAACGGTGATACTGATAGTCAATGCATGCATGGCTAGTGGTACGTCGAAACGGTGACACTGATAGTCAATGCATGTTTGTGTTTTACTAATTAATTTCCAGGAAATATATGACGACCCAGCTGTCTGGAATAGAAAGCTAGCTAGATCAGCACAGATGAAGTTGTCCAGAAACTTCCCACGCACGACTATATATAAAAGGCCGACTCGGGAGTCGGGAATACTGCTTTGCTTATCATCACCATTACACCTATTTGATACCAAAAATCCTCTCGATCAGGGGAAGCGCTGGACTACGCCGTAGTACTGCACGCCAGTGTGGTCCCGAGACGCGTGGCGTGTTTTCATCGGCAAGGAGGATATTTGAGGGACAACGCTGGAATTTCTCAGATGATGGCCATTTCTCTCGTTGTTGACGGCGTCTGGATAAAAGCTAGGGGCCATTCTGTAACACCGACGACGGGGTGAAAAGGGGGGTTGATACGACGCTGCGTGGAGATCGGCCACGTCTCCGCCACGGAGAGGGCGAATTAGCGGCAAGCGAAATTGGCGTCGTCCACAAGTTCGAAATCGAAATAGGCGGAGCTGGATGAAAGTTTGAAACCGATTAACTAAACAAGGGTTGAAGCTGGAGAAGAGCGTTGTGCACGATTTCGACATTGAAATAGGCGTTTTGGCTCACTAGTTTGAAACAGATGAATTAATCAATGGGTTGAAGCCGTAAACTGCATTCAACCAGATAACATTCCCTCCGGAGGTATGAGTTTTAATCCATGAGTTGCATTATTGTGTACCAGATTTCTGTTCATGTCTTTGAGATGTCATTAACAGCCGTCTTTGAATTCATGAGTCAGGAAAAGATGTTTGCGGAGCCTGTTTCTATTTCATATCGTTATGTATGTGTCTGGTTTAGTTTGTCATATGTGAATTTTAGTTTAGAGATAATAGAACCCGAGAGTATTTGATATCAGCTGTGATGTTCACTCCTTGATCTAAACTCGTAGATGTAAATCCACTAACATTCTTGAAATAAGAAGCTGCCTATCCAGATGTTAATCCCACAAAGTTTGTTGAGATAACAAGATCTCAGTTCATCCATTTCCATTGGTAGCTACATTGCAATAGTTCTAATTTATTCATGGGCAACCGTCATAAAAGATTTAGCTGGTGAGGATTCTGTACTGTTTAGGCGTTGGACCCTCGCTTGTACGCATGATTATCATTTTCACCCATGATCATAGTAACTAGAACCTTGCACATCTTTAATTAGAGGAAAACTGATGCATTTGTCTTGTTCCAATATCAATTGAATTAACAGATAAACAATATGACCGACATATATCAGATTATCATCTAATATGATCAGGAAATCTGGTTGCTTGCTCTGGTCGCAGCACTGTATGTATGTGCATTTGATAATTTCACTTTGAAAAGAAATCATTTACATCTGTGTTGTACTTACAACAATGTTTAATGGTAGGAAATGTTGTTAAGAACTTAAAAGAGGATGTTCCATCAAGTCACTTGGCCTTTGTTAAGAATCAAATAAATAGGTGTCTAAACCAAACCCTTCAATGGACAGTATGGACCAGGCAGTCTTGCTGATCTTTTGGTCTGTATATATTTTCATGGTCAGTTAATTATCCAGTTGGTTACTGCCTCCTCATTTTAGAGTGATCAGACTCTCTCTCAGGAAATAATTGTTCCAATATATAAAATATCTGCTCCGGTGAATTGCAGCTTGAACTTCTTTATATCGTCCTGTTGTTGAGTTTTCATTTCAAGGATCATGTGCTAGTAGAGTGTTATTTATAATGAATAAAATGTGTATGATTGTTTTCATGGGCTTGAATTTTACCCACACTCAGAGACTATAACCTGAATCTTGCTTGTTCTATGGATAAGATTATACTTTGGATCTATGGTTTTATCCATGAAATGTGTACTTCTATTTTATCTATGTGCCCTCGAGCTACTAACAATCCCGCCTCCTCCACCCTAAGTAGCCCTTCCTAAACAATCTAATTGCGCACTTTTATTGAATTTGGTTATAATGCTGATAAAGCTTGATTGGAAATAGTAATATATTTGTTGCGGCATGGTGTTTATACTGTTCTAAATGAATGCGTGCACTAATAATATTTTGTGTTCGCTACCAAAAGATATCTGAACTTTGCTAAAATATAACCAGAAAAGTTGAAATTTGGGCATTCATAATTGTTACTTAACGGTTGCCCTTCTTGCTGGAAACAGGTCCATGGAAGACTGAAGGCAAACCACTCGCCGTGATCGGAAAAAAAGGGAGGAGCACCATGTCATAGACACGCAAGTAACAACAACAGTTTTAGTTGTTTCACATGTAATTATTTGTTCCTGTTGTTGTTACTGCTGAAAACAGCAGAATGGGAGAACATAGAAGAAGACGTAATTATTTGTTGTTCTTGTTTTTGTTGTTACTGCTGAAAATAGCAGAATGGGAGACGCATTAGATTGTTGGATAACACCGATGTCTCAGCCATATTGGGGACGAGGAGGTTTATTTTGTTGTACCACTGGACTGATGTTCTTTTAATCAAAGTGGTGGTTATTTAAGATGAGTCCTCCTATTTTGTGTAGTTTGTTTTAATTATCAGAACATTGTTGTTCCCTTCTCTTGACTTTAAATATCGTAATGGTGTTTTTACCTCTTAACCTGCACCTCCATGTTCAGTAGTTAAATTGCAATGTGAAGTTATTTATACGGGACAGCAGGACCTTTAATTTGTTTGGCACTGTGAATGTTTCACAATCGGACATTGAGCTGCCATACATGTATATTGGGTTTATGATGCTGGTGATGTGGGTAAATACACCTCCATAATAAGTATTCAGTTTTTGGAGGTTAGGTGGAACCCGTTGATCATGTATATGTTAAGGTCCCTGTTGGAGGCTAGGTATTCAGTTCTTCGAAATATCGTGAACGATTATGCCAATGCAATTTGTTACATGTCCCTGTTTTCTTATAATGAACCTTACGGTGTATAACAATATCGAAACCGGTGATTTAATCAAGACTTGATCGTTAGATACCACCAAAATCAAAATAAGACTAAATAGTTTATACACATCGATGAGTCTACCAATTAATACAACGATGAAAGTTGAATATTTGTTAAGGCGACAAATTATAGCTGTACTGGATTGCAACGAGCCTATGTGAGTATCAGATAACATAGCCGCAATATGTTAGACATCTCTCTTCATTTCTGCAATCCTTGACTACACATGTTCCTCGTATTTTGAGACCAAGTCAATTATAGCAAAGGGATCAGCGAGCACACTTATGAGTCTCTTCTCCGGTTTGTTCAGTTACTTTATGCCATTTCAGTTTATAAGTCTACTAGAAGGAAACAGGAAATTGATTAGGAACCGTTAGAAACTCCCCTTATTTCTGATTAAAGCTGTTAATGTAACCTTCAAAGTAATGACTATGAGGAATAAATAAAGACAAACCTCTATGCTCTCTTTTTCTTTTTTGGTCTGATGTATACTGATGTTTTCTGCCTTTCAGAAACAGACTGTTTTGCTCATATTTATTTCCCTGGATAATATATACGCAAGTGATCAATGATAAATAAGAACCAACACAAATGAATATAGAAGAGTCCTACTGTCCAAAACTCCAACTTAAATAAGAACCATAGTGAAGGAATAAGAAAGATCTAAATCAGATCTTGGATCAATATTAAATTCTAAATCAAATTAAAAAAAAAAAAACTTCAAAAGACAATACCTTTAATCTTTTACTACAGAAAAGAATGTGATGCCTCCCTGTCGCCGTGGGCACCGATATCACCTCCTCAAATCCCTCGCCCCGCAACCCCTTCTCCAACTTTATGCCTCTTTGTATATACGTAAAGACAAAGTAGTCTTACCACTCACATGACTTAAAAATAAAATGATCTGAAGCAATAGAATTTTCTACAATTTGATCAGTAACTCAAAACACACAGCCAAACATTCAAGCTTATACATAATGGAAGGTAAGAGATCGACTTGCATTTATGTCAAAGCCAAGATAGTTTCCATATATGTGATGCTTTACCAAAGTCGGACTCAAACTCTCAGAGACACTTTACCGCCGGTTTATCCAAACAAGATTGAAAAGATACAGGTCAAAAACAAGTAACAAAACCAACTTCCAAAGAACTATTTCAAACAGAGCTAAAATATGTTCAAACAGCCAATAAAGTCTCAAAAATTCTTCTACTTCTACAGAATTCAACAAATTCGAAAATATGATAACGAAGACAAAATGCTATACAACAGGAGATGCCATATTAGCATTGTCAACAAACTCAAATTAGAACCCCGATTTTTCAGATGTTCATACCAGAAAAATTAAGACTACTGTCCTACTTTATAGTCCTCTACAAGACTCAATTCTTATCCGATTTAGGTGATTCTTCATCCTATTGAAACGACATTAGAACAAAATCAAGAAGAAAAAAGCTACTGTCATGAATTTGAAAATTGTTAAGGTTCAACCTGATCATCTAATCAAAAATCATTTCCCCCAACTGACTCAGACAATGAGCTTCATCAATTACAATAGTAAGCAACTGACGAGCTATTAAACTCTCCAATTGCGGCAACAGAAAATCACTTTTGCAGACAAGAAATATAGGATTCCATTTAGTGCGTACAATCCGTACATATTACATTTATAATTTCATTTAAGATAAACATTTCAACAATGATTACACTAGGATTAGGTACCAATGTCACTGGTTGAGGAAAGATGACAGAAGGTTAAGAAGTTAACAAAAGAATCAAACGGTCCCCAATACCAGGACATTCATACTTTGCAGGATGAGTAAATTACCAGAAAGTGGGTTGGGTGAGAGGGGATAATACCAAATAATTGAGTAAACATGTGATGTGAGTTTGAAGGTTAAATATGAGCTGTGAATGATACGACTCTGCTTTCTCAGCACTGAGCTTCGAGATCTAGAATATATCTTCGGATCCGTTCGAATTGATACGACTCTGCTCTCTCGGCACTGAGCTTCGTGTCTAATATCTCTGTGTTCTGGATTCCAGATTTTATTTTTTGATTTTGAATCCTTGAAGCTAGTGGGTGAAGGCTTGAGAGTGGTGTTCTGCAGTCTCGGGAACGACTCCGGAGGAAAATTCTCTGTGTTGTCCTCTAGTCTCGCAGTAAAAACAATTGGTTACCGCGACGAGCGGAAATTACATTCGTACCCTTCCGTTAACAGAACTGTCAGGAGTACCCGTACTCATGGAGTAGTCCAGCTTTTGCCCTCGATCAGTTACAAATTCCACAAACAAGCTCAGCACGCTAGTGCTGCATCACTGCACGCATGTCGATCATGGCCTTGCAATTCCCATTGGCGGCAGTCCTACTCCTATTATCGGCGGCTAGTACGGTGAAAACAGCAGCTGCTGCTCATGTCCTGCCTGGCTGCCCAGACAAGTGCGGTGATCTCACAGTTCCATATCCATTCGGCATGGAGGAGGGTTGTTACCTGGGAGATGAATTCTTTATCAATTGCAGCCGCACGACTCAACCGCCAACTGCATATTTGATGACAACGAATATCGTTGTTACTAACATATCCCTAGAGGCTGGGGAGTTGCAAATATTAAACCATGTAAGTACAGATTGCTATGACGCCCAGGGCAATCGTACGTTTTACTTCTGCCTCGTCAGCTTCCTTATACGGTCTCCGATTCCAAAAACAAGTTCTATGCCGTTGGCTGTGACACTTATGCAATCATGCGAGGCTTCCGTGGGGAATTAGGAGTCGTTACAGGGTGCATGTCAAAATGCCACAGCCTTGGCAGTGTCGTTGATAACTTTTGCTCTGGCATTGGTTGTTGCCAGATCAATATTCCCGGTGGACTGAACAATGTTTCTTTAGTGTTGACTAGCTTCACAAATCAGTCGCAAGTGTGGAGCTTCAACCCCTGCAACTACGCCTTTATTGAGGAGGAAGGCCTGTTCAATTTCAACTCTTCTAGTTTTGAACAACTGAATTACACACAACAGCTTCCAATGGTTCTAAATTGGGCCATTGGGAATGAATCAGACCCCTGTGATCAAGCTCAGAACAGGAAGGATTTCGCATGCAAGGCTAATAGCAAGTGCGTCAATGGTGTTATCAATTCTGCAGGTTACTTGTGCCAGTGCTCGCCTGGTTATGAAGGAAACCCGTACCACCCAGATGGTTGCACAGGTGATGATTCTCTTTGATTTACCTACTCAGCTACAATTGTATTCAAGATAAAGTAATTAAAGCTCTCACCATTGGAATTTCAATTTAACCAAATTTAGTGATCTCTTATACGCTTTTCCTTTCCTAATTTTTCTTTCAGATATTGATGACTGCAAAGCCTCAAATTCCTGCCGGAACGGAAACTGCGTAAATCTTCTATTTCCACAAAATTACACTTGTTCATGTCATAAAGGATACAAAAAGGACAAGACGGATGGCAAGAGTTGCATCAAGGACAATTCGATCGTTCTCCTGCTTGCTGTTTCACTGGGTATGTATATATAATTAGATATTAACATGCATGTCCATAAGAAAAAAAATTTCTCTTTTTCTCTCCAAACTCACCTAACGCCATCCTACTTCAGTTACGGAGTGGATAAAAGGAAGAAAAATATTCCTGAAAATTAAACATATCCTTTCCAGTTGAACACTCGAACTCTGATTCTTTTGTACGGTGGTTCTTTATTCGATTATTAGTTTCAAAGGGACAACGGGAATTAAATTGAACTCACCTTCAAATCTAAATCTACAATACAGACCTCCATGTTATACTTGTAGAACTAGGAGATTTTCGGACAACAAATTCCCCTTCAACCTACGCAGCCACTTTCTCACTAGATTCATCTGGAAAATTTTCATCATGATTCTATACCCTTAAACCCAGATTTTCGTACAATCTCAAATTGGCAAATTTAGATCAATAATGTAACCAAACCATATGAAATCAAATCTGACCCATATCAGTAAAAGTCCAAAAGACTAAAATTTGATCTCAAATGACCATTGAAATCCTGTCTATGCTAAAAATGAAACCAAACCGCAATTGAATTCTCTATTCTCCAACCTAAAATGCAAAACCATACCAACTCGCACAAAAATTTGAACCCAAGAAGAGATCAAGAACACCGGGGGAAACTATATCAAGCGAATCCAAAGAACAATTACTTCTTTGGTTACTTTGTGTTTATGTGAATTCGACTTGGGTAAGAGCAGTTTTTTCGATACATGCACTTGGGTAAGAGCAGTTGCTCAGCCTCTTTGATGAAGGGTTTGAGACGCATTGCTTTCTGGTACTTCAGTTTATTACTTTACTAGCATTTTACGGGCATATAATTCTTTAATAATGCAGTTATTCACTACTTATTCTCTTCTATTATAAAACTCAATACCCACTTTTCTCTCCCTCGTTATCTTTTTATTTTATTTATTTTATTTTTTATTTTGTTATTTACTATAATAACCCTTGTTCTTAACAATCTGAATCAACTGATAAGGGTAATATATATTGTCAGATCATAATTTGGTGATTTAGAAAGACCGCTCGTTTTATAGTAATTGAGATAGAGATTTGTGAAAGTTTTTGTATGCACTAAGGTTCAAGTGAACTGAGTAGTAATATTTAATCTCAGTTATTCATTTGATCTAACCTCGTACATGGCACTAACACCATTAACAACCTGAAAATAAAAAAATAAAAATAAAAACTCATGCGTTATCACGGTAACACAAAGAGATGAATAAATACTTAAATAGATTAAAAATCAATCAAGTTAAAATTTGGGAGTATGATAAGTGATAAGTGGGCACAAGATGCAACTCTCAAAATCGAAGAGGAGTTGCTTCTCCGACTATTGATTTAACGTGATTGAATCGAAAATAAA
>NC_020493.1:4520535-4546296 GCF_000184155.1 Fragaria vesca subsp. vesca | reverse complement strand
TTTTNTTTTTTTTTTTTTTCATTTGGGGCAAAGAGCAAGTGATTGGAGTTTCCATCGGTGTATTATTCTCTCAGTTTACTATGGCTGCTTGGTTTTTAAGTCTCTCAGCCAAAGTAGCTGCAACATTTAATATGACAAATGATTTATGAATGAGACTCTTGGATTTGATCTTCTCCTTTTGTTTGACATGAGATTCAACCTCTTGGGGGTCGGCTGTAGATTAGATAACTATTGCTCTCATTGTCTGGGAAGGGCCATAACGGTGTCAGTGTCGACCTTTGTCAGTGCCAAATGACCAAGATGATCAATTTTTCTAATTCCCCACCACTCCTTACTGATTAGCTATTCGTTTACCATCTTTCATTATCATTTGCATTTTGAAGTTTGGTTCATGGTTTTACTGTTTGTAATCTACTTTGAACGTCTTCATCAAAAAGAAAAAATGGTTCAAAAGGATTAACAACCAATCTCTTCCTATCCTAGGATGATTGAAATTTCAGGCGACTGTTGGAGAATATCTTCAATTATTGGAATTTTAGGCCAAGTATGGAAAGTGTGAAAATAACAAATCGGAAGATATACATATGCTGTGGCATGAGGAGCGTGCAGCAACACATTAGTACAATTGTTGTTAGGATTCTCCTACATGACACAAGATACCTGTAGGTCTTGACTAGAACTGAAGGTCTCCTACAGTTGTTAGGATTCCCCTTTTCCTTCAAGATATGGAGCAATAGTTTGCAACTTACATGACAAATGGAATGCACTGAAATAACAACCAGCGCAATGCAACCCAAACCTGCATAAACACCTGCAGAAGCCTTGGAGTCTCTCCTAGCACATTCTGCGGTTCATAGAACATTTTCATGGCTTTTGAGAGTCGTAAACCAAAGACAGGAGAAGCTAAGGTTCTATCCCTAAAAGGTGTAAAACAGATTCCATGAAAAGGCTAGCCTACCAGAGCTCCAAGTTTTGCTGCTAGGAGTCATTTCTGATACTGCCATGAAGCCGAGGAAACTTGTGTCCCAAGCCTTCACCGAATAAAAATCTTTCAACAAATAATTTATCAAATGTACATTTCTTTTCAATGATGAACAAATCATGGGCAGAGATGCCTTCAGGCTTTGAAACCCTTGCAAAGATTTAGAACTGAACTGCACTATACTATATAGGGTATTTCAACTATTTCTTTTCCATTTCATTGAATATGAACTTGTTTTATAACAGAAAACGAAGCTATCTATGTCACAGAGATCTACATTTTTCTTCAATGATTTAGCAAAACTGGGGGGTAAAGAAAAAGTGAAGATACACAACAATCCACAATATTTCAAAAGAATTTTCCTCCTGCTCCCTGTTTCCTTCCCCCATCTAAACTTCTCATGGGGAACTCTACTGGTATTCGGTTTTCACACAGCTATGGAGTGCCTTTCTGCTTGAAAACTGGTAGAACCACATTTTTCAGGCTACAGTTGCAACTGACACTCCCAGCTCCCTTTATTCAATTCTTTCTATATTTGCACATCCAACAGGAAGCATCTGTATAACCCTCGTTTGGGTCTTGATTTGTAAAGCCTGCACCAGTAACAACTGGTTACCAAATGTAAACTATGGAACATTAGACTGAGCATACAGCAGAAAGGTGCTTACTGGTCAATGAGGTATCTGAACAATAATGAATGAAATGAAGTACAAAGAAGTAAAAATGGCTGCCCCAGCAAGAAAATTATGAAGCAGCCTTTGGTTGTCTTTTGTGGGTACAAAGACTGTCTTGAGCGTATTCGTTAACTCAAAAAGCCTATGAGATACCTGTAGAATCAAGTCAATAGAACAGCAGAAGGTGAGAATTAGTGTGCAGTGTCTGCTTGAAAAAGTTTAATGGTTAAATAGGATTCTCTTACCAAAACATAGATGGCAGTTATCAGCATGAAGTTGAGCATGGGATAGTTTGGAATGACCGAGAGAAGCCATTTAGGTTGTCCATTAGGTGTGTTTGATCTGTACATGAATATAGGAATATTTTTATTGTCCAACTATTAGCACAGGACTAAAGATGCATCACACTGGGTTTAAAATGTTGGACTTGGTGACTAAACAGTTTAACTAAAAAAAGATAAATAGATTGAGTGCTGCATACCTCAGCCAGATGTGGAACTGTGAGATATAGGTCTCTAGAGTAATCTTGCCAAGCCACCTAGTAATACAGAGTGCAATTATACATCAGCAAAATCTTGAATATCATAACAAAATTAGCCCTGAATGCGAAGGATAATGTGATTAAAGTACATACGCAAAGAGAGTCAAAGAAAAGTTCCGCAGCTGCTGAGTAAAGTTCCGCAGGCATATATAAACTCTGTAATCACATTAACCAAGAATGACAGTAAGCCATCTCAATAAATGCCAAGGAATGCATTCCCTTTTAAATTAAAGCGATAAGAAGTTGTATCACACGCACGTTATGGGAATCCATGATGTGTAGGGATGCAACTTATTGTATGAAACCTTGTCCAGCTTGTAAATACACTCGTACCATAGATAACCAACCTGAAAAGGAAAAATGAGCATGATCAAAACACATTTGTAGTATATAAAAAACAATTAAAATTATAAATGAGCAGATAATGGATGCCACACAACTTACTAATAAAGCGATAGAAACTATTCCTGCTTTAATTGAGACTCTCCTTTTGGTATCAGACTCCTCCAATTTCTCCATCCATTTTTCAACCTAAGATATTGCATTTCAAAATCGCAGTAGTTAGAATATCAAAGAGCAAAAAGCAATCAAATGCATAAAAAGTTCAAGGCATTACAGTAGGATGATAATACGCATATATCATTCCAATGATCCATACGTAGCGATCCAGTCCAGATCTAAAATGCCATTCATGCAGCCGAGGGAGATCTGGTTTTGCAGGATCAGTATACCCTGCAAATAGAGAAGTATAAAGTAAAGACAATAAGTTTTCAGTCGTATATGAACCGGTTCAAGAGTATTAAACCAACATATTTTCACTTCTCTGTATAAGGAATCTTTGATCAACACAAGACCCATTATGAAACTCAAAAGCAGGCTATAAAAATAAAATAAAACACCACATAATAAAGACAATATTATCCATTGTTGGACTCAAGCCTCCCAAATATAAAACAAAGAGGACACAATTTAGACTACAGGATCAATGTAACTAAATTTCTGCCAAGTTTCCCCAGAGTCAAAATACCAGAAAGGAAGTTGCTCAATTTCACAACAGACATAAAAATAAACAACTGGAGATCTGAGATGTACTTACCCAATAAGAAAGCTAATGGACGCCAGACTATGTCAAAAACCCCAGGAATTTCCCAAACCAAGATAACCACAAGAAAGCAAGCAAGAATCTTCACAGCCATTACTGATCTGATCTCATTGTACTTGCTAAAGATACCAAGGGCTCCATACACCATAAGAGTGAATAGAGTGTGCATTGGACAGATATAATAGAGCATATAGTCATTGTTGAGAACGATACAGCAAAACGCCACAAAAAAATTCAGCCGCCACATCATCTACATTGTACAATAATGAATAAAAGAAACTCAGATTATTACTATATTACTCCTCAACGAAATTTAAGAAATGATAATACCATCCAAAACTAAATTACCTGAGCAAAGCGAGCGAGGCTAAAGTCCTTTCTAATGTAGTAATAGGAAAAGTTTCCAAATCCAGTCATCCAAACATATGCAGCAATAAAGATACGTATTGCATTGTATATCTCGCTTGCAGCAAAGTAATGGTACAATAGAAAAAGAACCTGCCACAACAACAACAACAACAAAATATTTGAAAACTATATGTAATTCTAATAAACAGCAATGTAGTTTGAGGACTAAGGAGCTATCCATGTAAAGATTTAACATATTGTCCTGCCAGTTCAAACATGATTAACTCCAAAGGGCTAGAGAAAACAAATCTTATATACATGTTTTACTTATTAATCTACAGCCTCATGAAGTTCAAGACCAAGGGATGACATATGATTGTTCCAGACAGATAAACATTGATGATATCACAAATTCAAAATATCTAAAAGAGAAGAAACAAATTCCAATATGGAAGGTGGTCACCTAGAGTAGTAGTAACATTATCACAACATTCAATTCTTTCCCAAACCAAAACATCCAAGGCTAAAAGACAAAGAGTACTTGCCTGCATCCACCCTTTCCATTCCTCCGTTTGATGCCTATTTAGGTAAAGTATGGATTTTCCAGAGAATGCCGATTTGTCAGAGTGTTTCTTCAAAGATGTCATTGCTGAAACTATGACGAGGAGAAGGCATAGAAAGATGAAAAGATCCCTATTGTAGTTCTGTACAACAACAAAAAGAAGAAGCAATAAATCAATGTTCAGAGTAAACAATTAGCTTATTGTGCCCATGAACATGCACTCATGTGAGTGAAAACAGGACCATTTATCTTATCTACAAGTGACAATAGTAACACCATCAGTCATTAAAATGAACATGGTAATGTTTCCTCTATAAAACATTCACTAGATTAAATAATTAGTTCTTTTCGAATTAGAGATAACATATTTATCTATCATACTGTAGTACCACAGTATCATTTTGGATCCAGATGTGAATTCATGTGCACGTGCAGGTGAGTGAGATGTGACATTTGAAAAAGAAAAGAACGTCACATAATAGATAATAGATTATGACATCTAATAGAACCATAGACAATAATGTGATGAAAGTGGCACATCTATGTTTATGTTCATAAAAATTGTACCTTTGTGGAATCCCCCAGTATATCTGTGCGGTCACATATGTAGAAATAAAACAGAATAGCACCAAGCTCAGACCTACAGTTAAAGTCCAGTATGATATAAGTAACATATTTCTTCCCTAAGAAGAGTTGTGTTACACTAAATACTCACATCACTCGTAGAGTTAGTCGGTGTTCTAGTAGAAAAGAGTCATCCATGGTCAGAAACCTGGAAATGAGAAGCAGAACGTAAGAAAGGCCTGCAAGTAAATGAACATGAAATTTAATAGGGATGATGCATATCATAGAGAGAACCTCATTAAGTTCACTTTGATGGATGAACTATTGAACTTTACAGATGCTGATCTCGAAAGACCTCCTTCCAGCAATATAGCCCGATCATCTTCCTTGATTGTCTCCTCTCCTAATTCTACCAGATTGCTATCTGAATGACTACACAATAGAAGAAACACTTGTTCTATTGTTTTAAAATGTTTAAACGAAAAATAAAACAGAGGAAAAACTTTCAAAAGAGCGGCAAGTTTCAATTCTGGAAGCATAAATATTACTGTATAGTTGCTGTTATGATCTAGTGTGTATATATATATATATATATAATGGGTTTTCATGTGATTCCAACAGAGACTAACTATCTCATTGTATACCCCAACATAGGGCCATGAGCACTGAATGGGCCACTTTTGATTGAAATGGGCAGGACTAAACATTGGGAAGAAAGATTCTAGTCATTATCATCTCAAGTTGACCTATACCATGGTTAATTAGGGAAGCCACAGCCTTGCATCAGTGAAGACAAGTAAAAGCAGACTAAATGCTTTCCTCTATCTCATATTAACTAAGCAACATGAATCTAATGCCAATAGAATTGAAGTAAGTCCAAGTCGAATATGGCCGTTTTAAGGTAGAAACTTACGCTTTAGGAAGAGATGAAGATTTTTTATATTCCAAGTACTCTGCATATATCCATGTGATGAAAACTGGGATGATTCCAAGCAAAAAGGAAACCTGGGACATGATAACAAAGCTTCAATGAATGTGCTAGATTCAATTCTTTCACAAAAGAATGACCACAAATAAAGAAAATTGAAAATGCAAGAAGAGATGCAGCATGCAATTCAATAGCACACGAAGATACGTCTAAATGGGGATGAAGACAAATATCCTGATGTAACTTAAGATTAAATGGGTGAACTAATTCCAAATGCATTTCTTGTCAATATTTGATCAACCGATCTAAATATACGGATGCCAACAACAAAGAAATCCACATGACAAACCATGTTGATTCATAGTCGCAGTTTACACTACAACGTTACATTCATGGAAACCACAAAACCTACATTACATTAAGTCTCTTAGCGTCTTTCTCACCATGACGCAAGATTTAACTCTCCCCTCTTTCCATTCCTAGTTTCAATTTACCGCATCGTCAAACAATCTGTCCATCTAGACAAACTAAGGTCCGAAAAGCAACTTTAGAAGTAAAATCGACACTCAAACGCGACACAGTCGAAAACATTCTTCTTAAAACCACAATGCACTAATCCACTAACCCCTACTCCACTACAAAACGGCAATGCACTACCAATCAACACAATTCTCATCGGATCAAAACCTCGAAAAACAAAAACCAAAACTTCCTTAACAGCTCAAACAAACCACTACTCCACACACATTCCCAGATCCTCATCAAAATTCCACAACAAAAATTCAAACAAAGCATCTTCAGCATTCAATCAATACCTGCCCAGGAGTAACAGGCCCAGCGTCCACCATTCTCGATCCGGCTCCAATCTGCACCAAAACCCGACCCGAAAATGAGCCGAAACCCTAGCCCAATCGGAAAATTGCAGATCGAGAGAGAAAAAGAGAGAGAGAAGATGATTACCTAGCGGGGGAGTTCAGAGAGTGAGTAGTCTACGGCGCATTTGAGAAGCATAAATACGAAAACCCTAGCTGAGGATCGAAGCGAAAGAAGAAGAAGAGCGAAACGCGGTCGTTTAAGTATCTCTGTTGCTTGAAGAATAGGGAAAGCGTCGGAAGGTACGTCGTTCTCTTTCACCGGTTGTTGATGGTGGTTGCCGTTTTGTTTTCCAGGATAATGACGCGGATTATCACTGTGATTAGTTACCTAATTTAATTAATTCATTTTGATTCATTTTGTTACTGGATTTAGTTACTGGTTAGTTGACTGGATCGGGATGGTAATACTGTGGTCTTCGTTGACTTCCAATTTTGGGGGGAAATTAGTGAGGCGCCAAATTTGGAGGCTTTCACTAATTTGGTAAGTATTCGAAAAAAGGAAAAATAATTTTAGTGTTTATGAGAAAATGAGGTGAAATGATGTATAGGTGATCGAAGGTATTAATTCGTCAATGTGGTAGATAATGAAGGGTGGAATGCGAGAAGATGCAGTTATGTAGTTATCAGTTACAGAACATCAATGAATGTGATGATTTCGGTTGATGAAATACTTGAGAGGTTATGACTTACAAGTAAGGCTTCGTTTAGCTATAGTCACGAATAAATAAAAAAATCCTAAAATTTCGGGAGAGGATGAAAGTGATCCAAATTCCAACCTTCCAATTCTCATCAAGTACACCAATCTTTTCATTTGTGAAATCATACACATTGGAAATGAAAAGAAGACCCATAAGCAATATTGTTTAGTTCTTATATACTCATACATGTGTGCAACTAAAACAGTGTTATCTACATATATTGGATTGTCTAATTCATAAACCAAACCGAGCCTCATAAACTGCAATCATCGTTAGAACTTAACATTATCCCTCAACTCTAAAAGAGAAAAACAACAATCATAACAATACCAAATAAAACAAGAATACACAAAATGTATTCCTTAATTGAGAGAACGAGAAGGGAAGCACTAGCAGATTTAAGTTCTATGGAGCACGACTATAAGTTCATATTAATGCGCCAATCATGAATGGTTGGTCAATCATCATTCTATTAACTAATATTTGCATATAATTTTCCTTATATATAGTTATCAATTAGGTCAAAGGAGATGACCAATATATATTTGAATTAATTCTAAGAGTAAGGATTTCGACCAAAAAGAAAAATGTCTGGAGTAAGAACGAAGCAGAATAGCAGATTGAGTAATATTCTGGGTAGAACCGTCGAAGTAGTGTAGTGCTTAATTATGAAGGAACCACCTAGCTACCAAAGTGTTTATTGTTGCTTAACTTTTTTCCTATGTTTCCTAGCAATAACATGGGATGATCGACTATATTAATCAAAGATTTCCTACAGCTGATTTTAAAACTACGAATTAGTTAAGCTATGTTATCTTAATTTGCCCTCTGTTTAATTAGTTAGGATTTGGGGGGGATCCAAAAGCATTAGGGACGTCGTTTATTAATTTGTATGGCAAAATGGCCTCAAATCGTACATGAAACATAAAAGAATTTGGATTCCGGCCATCGACTTCTCATATTCCGAGCAAACCATGAAACCGGGACTATAAAACGATTCCCTCATCATCCCACTCGATCATGTCATGAATTCAGCACCAAATTAATGTGTTGTAGATCAACACCATGCTTCAAATATGTACACACACAGAATTGTAGAAAATCTATATATTGAATACAGAGATATAGCTATTGCATGTATAGAGCCATTTCATCATTAACCAAACACACACGAAATCATGCACTTGATAATTGTGATGATCGAGCTCGATTAAAACTACTAAATATGAAAATCTGGGGGTGTCAAGCAGGCGCGGAGCCAAGCCTTTGGTTAGTAGGGCTTGAGCCCAACCGAGTTTTGTGGAATTAAAAAAAAAAACTAGGTATATATATATATATATATATATATATAAATTTTGCATTATTGCTCAAACAAGTTCATATGGCACCTAAACTTCTCAATGCCTATATCTCTTCTTCTATACGTGACTACGCCTCTATTTCTCAATTCCTCTTTCACTTTTCCATCTAGTTTTCTAGTCTTCTTCTCTTTGAATCTAAAAAAATCCTCATTTTTCTTCCTATATTGGATATTAAATTGTCAATATAAATTATTGCATTTCAATCTATTCAATTTGAAAAAAAAATTTGTTGGGTTTTCTAATTTGTCTTTGATATTTAGAGTTTCTCAATACTTTCATCAATGCCTGTTTTTTTACGAAAACTTCATAATATACATTTAAGCTCCTACACTTTACATGGTTATAGTGGAAAATTTTCTTTCGCCTTTAGGCAAAATTAAAGCCAACCCTCTGTCTAAATTTTGGATCTGCCACTGGTGTCAAGACGTCCACAACGACTGTATATTCAAGTCTACGCCTGCAGCATCTTCAGGACGTACATACATCTTTAACCCCACAGCATCTTCATACGGAGAAGAGACAAGCCTGCAGATCGATCAGCTTCAGCAAACTCGATCTTACTATTTGAGCAGACACACCAAACTAATTCCAAATAGCACCTAATTCATTCAAGCTACACGTGATAGAAATGGAAATGGAAATGGAAATGGGTTTTAGGGTGTGGTGGAAGCAGTCTGGTTTTTGTTTCAGGCAACTAGGCCCGTAACCCCAAAATTATATTTTTTAATAAAAAATACTTAAAATTAGATAATGAAGCCTCTAGAACGTGTCAAATGACTCAAATACAAGAGTATGGGTAGCCTAGATAGGAGTTCTATTCACCCGAGTATTACCGTTGGGCAAATAATGATCTAGATGTGTTATTGCATCAGCTACAAAATTTACCTCCCTAAATACATGTCTAAAAGAGATGGACAAAAATTGAGCCGCTACTAATTTGTTGTCTTCTACTATTTTGATAACCCCAAAATTATGATTTCGATTCATCTAACTAAATTTTTTTTCTTGTAGCAAGTTAGTTTAGTACCTCCCATGCTCTCTTTTCTTGCTTTCTTGGTCATTTGGCAAATTAACTCGTTGCTTGGTGAAGCAAATGTTGTTATATCACAATCTATACGTACGTGTGATTAATCATGCATGTTGCTCTTATAATTGGAAACGAAGTATATTTTGATTGATTAGATATTGGTCCTAAAGGACTTATTATATACATACTGTATATACAGTATACATACTGTATACATACTGTATATACATATCTTCGATAAATTATTAATCTATGTAGCGAAACTTTAAGCAAATTGTAAATCGGAATTTTCTCACTGAATTTGCACCATAACAAAGTTCTAATTGGTTGGTTCACACTTCACACTTTGCCTGTACGTATAATATTTCTTGTGGCATTCATGAAAATAATTCATCATCAACTAGTAGTTCTTATAAATACCACCCATGCAAACAAGCTGCGCAGCAAGGATCTTACATGTCCATACATACAAAAGCCAACTTTTGCTGTAGAATTACAAGCATCTAGCTACCAAACAATATCCATCAGTACGTAGCCTGAAACTATACTCTACCAAATTCCTCTTACAAAACCATTTAAATCAATCTTCCATAACTAGCTAGCAAGTCACCTTCAATTCATAGAAACAAAATATCTAAATCTCCCTCCATGTAGAGATCATAGAACTGCTCAATGCATCTTTACTGTTCTCACTCGATCCATTCGAACCAGGAAACGTCTGGCGACCGGCGGACGACATGCGTCGGTTATTGCCCTACTGCCATTTTACAGGACAATTCATCGAACACCTTCTCATTCGAATCCACCTCTGAATTTTGGCAAGAGCAAGAAATAAGAGAGTCGAACTCTTGCCGTGCAATCAGTGTTGTAATACAGTACTACTGCCTAGCTAGCTAGTAGTGTCCCACCTTCATATATAAATTAACGATCTTAACTAATAATTGAAAAGATCAGTGGTGGAGATTGATTAATAATATAATCTGTATTCTAATAATCAAGTCAATCAAGGATCATGAAGCTAGTGATTATCATATCTACACTGATAGAGAGAGGTAGGAGAGCTAAGCTAGCTAGGTCATGGCTCCTGTTTGAAAAACATCGAGGGAACCACGTCCTGCAATAGCCCGTATTGATCTCCAGATAACTGATGGTACTGTTGAGGAACGTTAACATTCCTCGACGTATAAACCCCGCCGCCTCCTCCGTCGTTTCTCATCATCATCTGAGGCTGCTGCGCCATCTGAAACAGATACTCTTGAGGAAAGCTAGGACCGGAAGACGACGTCGTCGTGGCAGCAGACGCGTACATAGACTGAGGAGAGAAGAATGCATGGTGGTGGTGAGCCGCGTTGATGTTGATGCTTCCTCGGAGAGTCGCCGGGATCGGATGGTTGTGCTGCCCCTCGTAGGTGGTGATCACCGTCGACGGGTCCTCAAATGACCTTTCTACCCTCTTCTTCACCCCACATTTCTGCGTCGTGCATCGGTAGTAGCTTCTGCAATATTATTTGAAACAGAGAGCCGTGCTCAAATCAAACACAACTCCAACAAGAAAACGGCAAAAAGCCAAAAACATAAGGCGGAATAGAAACTTATAACGAGTCAATCTTTGGTTCTAGTAAAACAGAGAAAAAGTTTCCATTAACGGATTTGGGGATGGAGTAAAATATCAGAAACTGATGAATAGCGCAATGAAATGAAAGCAGTTTGCCCAAGTTTAAAACAAGAAGTAAAGTTCTAGCTAGTTAAACGTTATGTTCATCATGCATCCTGGTTTTCCAGATTAAGAACTACTTTTATGGTGGGTAATTTTGAAGTGTGGACAAAGAAATGAGCTAGTTTTGTGCATAATCAAATTATATTGAGTAGGTAAATATATACCTTGGGTATGGGCTATTTTTGACAGCTTTCTGACCATATTTTCTCCATCTGTATCCGTCTTCTAGATGATCAACCTCACTCTTGGTCATGAAAGCAAATCGAGGCTCTCTTTGCTTCTTCTCTCCTTTCTTCTTCACTATCTTGCTCCTGCATATATAGGTGTTCATCATCAACTTTAATTAATCAGGTCGAGTATGCACACCATGATCAAACGAGAGTTGATTAAGCTACAATATAGCACTTTGAATGCAGAAAATATATTAAGGGCATAATATCAATACCTACTCGAATACTTAATCTATATATCAAAAATGGATATCTACTAAGCTAAACAAGCACTTACGATTTCTTGGGGCTATGGACATCTCCTCCTTCTTCCGAAGACCCTTTTGGCTTCTGCCTGTCTTTCTTGTTCTTGTTACCGGAGTCCCCCTCTTCGGCGCCGGCCTCACCTGAAGAGGAAGATACCGAGGAGTTTGGTGTCATAAGAACTTCACCATCGCTACTTACATGACCTCCACCACCACCACGTAAGTATCCGAGATTATTATCAGCAGGCTTTTGATGGTTGCCTTCATCAATGGAGGAGAATACTTCATGATCGGAGGTTGAAGACGATAAGCCAAAAGCCGTTGCAAGTGAACTGTACTCTGTGAAGCTGGTGTTCAAGTATGAAGGAACATCAAACCCCTGTAATGGATTAATATTATTGTAAGCCGGGGATGATGAACCAGAAACTTTGGGGCTGTTCATGATCATTCCACCGTTAAGTTGTCCATGATCATCATACTGAAATAGATCATGGTAGTAAAGATCTTTAGGCTCATGATGATGATCAGACATGGGAGATCGAAGATCAAACAAGCAGATGGGAGAAGAACAAAGAACTAGTTTTGGTGGAGAATGGAGAGGACTACTATACTTCTTTGTTTCAACAATAGGAATTTGTCTATCTATATACGGGTTGGAGTATATATATATTTATAAATGCATGAATTGATTATTATATTAATGTGAAGCATAGAGAGTCCATAGGTTTGAACTTGGACTTGCTATAATCCCTTTATGAAGGAGGTTGACAAAACACCTTCCAATATTGAGAGGACCAAAAGGTGCCTCCTAATTTGGAAACATGTTGAGTCCTTGATACTCCCATTGTTTTATTTAAGTAAGGAACCCTTATTTTGGTTTCTCTAATTAATGAATGTAATTTCTCTATGAATGAATATCTAGTGTACAAAACTAGAGTATATATACGTACATAATTTTAATTTTAGGTTACAAGGGTGCCTAGCTAAAAGGCAAAGATCGACAAAGAGCAAAGGAAACAAATGAAACTAGAAGACTCATCAGCATGCCTATTAATGGACTTGCTACCTCTAGCAATAGAATACATGTACGTAAATTTGAACGAGCTCTGAATTTCTAATATTCAGTACAATTTCGCATATTGGATTGAAGTGTTTAAATTTAATGTTTAATTTATACTTTTATTTAAGTTTTTCGAATGATTAATCAGATCATCGATCATTATCCAAAAAAACAAAAAGATATCAGTCATCGAAATAACATGATCAAAGAATTATATTACGTGTTCGACAAATTACAAGACTGGATCAAGTTTTAGATGCCTTCAATTATGTAGACCTAAATGACCTATACACATTATGGTATACGTACGAAAGGAATTCACCTCCACATCCCTACAAATTTAGTGTGGTCCTTTCCATTATTATTAGGAATTGAAGAACAGTGCAGTTTGGAATATTAGGCTGACACGTGGTGGTAGTGGCTACCGGTATTTGACCGTAGTCCAGTCCTCTGTCGACTCTGGAGTCTGGAGTGGGCACGTGGTAGACCACATGGTGCCTGTCCTCCCTTTGCTGATCCCTAGCTTACGTCACCAACTTCCGCGACGCCTGTCGTCTATTTTCGTTTCTCTGACCACCGACTTTACGATTACGACACTATTTGTACTTAAACGGCAGCTAATCCATCCATGCATTGATGCTACTTGAGTTGGTAGCTAGCTCCGATTGACAGGCACTGGAGCACCCACCACGATCGTTCATCTTTCTGTTTTGAGCAACTTGACTAAGCATAAGGCATAAGCAGTGTGCGCTATACATTTTGCATTACGTGTTCAGTCACCTGTGGAGGTTTTTTGTTGATGTTAGGTATTTCGGAAAATGATTCATTAAGTGATTGCGTAAACGGACAGTATAATTAATTTAGAAAATACGTGTTGAGTTTATATGATTCGATCAACGTAAATTCAAGATGAATGAGCTGGAAACACAAATAAAACCCTAATAATATAGAATCGATTGGTAGAATCATTAATTTGGATTGGAAAATATATACATAAGTTTGTGTATATAGTATTTTATCAAAATCCACATAATCAAAAGTGGAGTGCAAACACCATGATTTGAGAAAAGAAAAATGGTTACATCGCGGAAAGCTGGAAATTATTGCATTGGTGAAAATTGATTATGAAAATTGAGGTGCTAAATAAACATGTTGGATTTGCTAGATTGTCACCGCCTACTTTATGTAAGAGGATGAAACATGCATACACATCTAACATTGTAGCTTTTTTGTATAGTCAACAAAACTAAGCTTTTGTAGCTAGCAAACATCATAAACCAATTGAAAGTATGATAGAGAGACCAATTCAATTATTTCACTTGTGAGTTTTGGGAAAATTTGGTCAAGGAAGGGAAAATTCAAGGGCCAAAAGCTACTTTGCTTGAGAGTGACATTAGTCTGTTTATAAATGTTTTTTTTTTCATCAGCATTTTTGTAATTAGATGTGTTGTGCAACGAGAAATAGTACGTTATGATTGTAATTGACATACAACCAAAGGATTTAGTCAAAATATAACATAAATAATGAATTCTTTTTTCTCGAATTCTAAAATCGTTCATCCATATTTGTACAAATTACCCACTTCGCAACCGTGATTTATGCTCAATTTTTATTGACATGAAGGTGGAGCATATGTTCCATATAATTTACTCATATATAAAAGTACGATCCGCTATAGTAGTTTAAATAGTATATCTACTTGATCTTATTCCTACAAATATTTCTAACTTATATCGATACATGTCACATGCAAGGATAGTTTTGATTTGTGTTGAAAGAAAGAAATAAAAAAAACATGACGTGAACAATGACCACTCGTGCATAATGAGTATTTCGATCATGTTTTCCATCACAAATTAAATAATAACTTTGGAAGATTAGTGGCGAGTTAAGAAGGGTAGCAAACCCTGTGTACTGACTAACCATAGTTTAATCAAAAGGATTAGCAATAATACATGAATTACGGAAAGTTGTATACATGAAAACTTGTGAAATGATTCAAATCAAAAGTTTGCAAATCAATCTCGTTGTGTGATCTGGGTTTGGATTTTGGGGCGGTTGCTTAAGAGGGGAGACTTAAAGAGGGATTTGTGCTCAAAGAGCTTGAGATTGTTGACCTATAAATTTAATTTTAGTTGCGTCGATTATAAGGGACATAAGTTTAAGGACTTTGGTTTTGGTATTTATATATGAAAATTGGTAATGGAAGTCCCTATCGATGTAGAAGAGGGCAGGTTTTTTGTTAGGTGTGCACACCGTAAAAAGAATCTTTGAGATATCGACACATTTGGGTTTGCACCAAACCCTAAGATTTAGGGCACATCAGCAGCAGCAACATGTGTATAAAACTATTTTGTTCTCTATTGTCTAATCATCTGCCTAATCAGTATTAAGTGGCACACTTTCTTGTTCCAATGGCCTACTTAGTATTCAGATCATTACATATTGTATCATCGTTAAAAAAAATTTTGAGTTTGTTGTTCTCCGTCTTAAATAAGATGTATCGAGTCATTTTTCTTTTAGGAATCTGAACTCGGATTCGAACTTGATCCATTTTGGTCTAATCAATCCGATGTCTGTGTCAGCTTTTTGATGTGATAATAATGCAATCCTTTTTAGCCCAAGCATGAAAAACGAGCGAGTCCATTACCTTAATTTGTAGCCGAAGCCAGGTATCAAAGTTAGGATAAACATAATATCACCTTATACATTGGAAGAAATGAATGACTCGGTCAGTACTTTATCGAGTCACATGCATACCATCAGAGGTTCCACCCTATTTAGGAAGCTTGCTATAGCCAATATCAGAGTTCCACTGCATCACGAAAAGCGCAGTGTGCGCGCCTAACTTTATCTCCTCAAACACTCAATAATTGATGATATAGCTTCAATGTATGTAATTGTATCTCATCTGATACAAAAATCTACTAACTCGTAAGCATGATTTCTGTTATCAACTACGTATATGGAAACTATGACATATACATGAAACTGAGAATGTATCTATAGATCACGAATAATGCATACAGAAACTCCAATTCATGCATAATGTATAATAAAAAACAAGCATGCAATCTAATGTCGTAGATGCTTGCAGAATTGATGAATTAAGGATGTGATAGAGTTTGGCATGCATCCGATAAGCTTAACCCTAGTAAGGGTAATGGGTTAAGCGGAAGAGTTTTGGTGTTTATATTGAATTATTTATTTTCGGAATTGAAGTTTGGTCCTAAGCATGGTTATTGTGCCAGGATACGAGGAGACCTCGCTTGAGTGACGATTCAGATATCGTTGGGTTTATGCCTAAATTTGTGAGTGGACACTTTGATTTTAATAAATATGCATGCAAGATTTTATAATTTATCATTCTATTTTCCGAGCTTATATTATAACTTCGGCTTATAAACTGATTTTGAAAATTATTTGAGTTTGATGCATTAATTAATTGTTGGTCATGATTTATGGTTTTGAGCTTGGATTATTAATTTAGTAGTTGAGTTTGAATATTTTTTTATAAATTTCAGATTTTAGGATGAAATTCGAGACGGGTCCTGACAGTCCTCCGTAACATGATAGCTCTTAGTTTTTCATTTCTTACAGAAAACATCTATGCATGATAAAATTAAGCTATAATAATTTTCATTTATTTTCTAGTTTATTAGTTGTTATACACTCATGTAATCCAGTAATCACAGTCCATATGTTATCTGCATATAAAGGCTAATGTTATTTTAGTCCTGATAGCAATGATCCCTCTTGACTTGGAGGCCAAAGTCAACATCCTGAAGTGACCATTCACCATCTACTCCACTTAGGAAGCTCCAAGTATAAAAGTATGGTTTATGATCCAAATTGCTAGATTTAATTAAGCAAAACCCAACAAGGGTTTTGTCTTAACCTTCATCACTTGGTGTAAAAACTAAAAAGCCAACCTCTTCCTCAAATGTGAAAGGACCCTTGTGGATTGATTCCTGAACAAGTCAAAAACCTCCACGACTGGTTCTAACAACTACTGCTGCTTTCCTTTAAACTAATAATCTCCAACTTGAATTCTCTAATGCAAATACCCCCACCATTTCACTAACTGGTGAATAAAAAATGAAGCAAATGACCTTTATTTACCAAATCAGAAACTTATTGCTTCTTTGATGGAGTCATCTGCTTGTCATGAGTGGCAGTGAGTCAATCTGACTTGGTATATTTTAGTTTAGTTTGCATTCTTTCAAGTTTTTGTTCTCCTTTATGGGTAAACGCTATGAATTCAAAGGACACAGTCTTTGCTTCCCAGTCAAGATCAAGATCAAGAACACTGAGGAGAGTCTACTTCATCATTAGAATCCAATAGACAGTCTAATTGTTCGTCTTGTTATTACTCTATTAGAGGTATGAACTAGCTTTCTGTGCATTGCTATAGAAAGCTTCAAGGAAAGGTTCTTCTAGTAACAACAAAGGTCCTGTTCAACACTTCTGAAAGGAACTTTTGTAGAGGACAAGAATAAAGCAATATATATAGGTAGTTAGTCTACTTTCAATTCAATTTTACCATAAAAGTCGCAATAGATTATGAATGGCATTGGTTTGATCATCAAGCTTTTGATACCAACATGGTCACCAAGGCTGACTACCTTTCATCTTCTTCTACTATAAGATTAGGGTTTCTGTCATACCAAACATATGAGACAGTAGGGACAGAAAGTGGTAAACCAGGAGTTGAGGTAGTTACACACTCGCACCTTTTGGGTTCATTATGATCAAATATGATGAGTGCATTTCATTTTCTCCCCCACCAATAAACCAAAAGATAGAGGAGACTTCAGGAACCCATATCCAAATCAAACAGTCACACACTGCGATAATTTCCAATTTGTAAAATTGTTTCACCCTTCTCAAGCTATTCAACCAACTTAAAAACAAATCTTGTGGTTTGTTAGTAGTGCTGATTCAAGGCCTCACCTTCATTGATCCAAAGCTGCAATCATTTACAATTGGAAGCCAGAAGGACAGGCTCAACTCTAATCAAAAGTAACATACTGTTGATTTCTAAGCTATTAATCTTCAAAATTCTCCAAGAAAAACAAGGACAGCCAGTCTATGTCAACAGTTATTTTCTGTCTAGACTCAAAAAAGTGATTTCAATTTTCTGTTTCACTTCTCCCGTCACTTGAGCAATTCTGGAATATGCAATAACCTTTGTTGTTAGCTTGTTTGTATTACTCAAGAAATGCATCGATGTAGCTGATCATATAAGAACGACCAAGCTGATGCTCAGGATGTATAGAAAGGAGGACCAATTGATCAGGCAGCAGAGTTCATACTTCATGATTTCATGTGTATGCAACTTGTATATGAACGGCGAGTCCTACATAAAGATCAGGCTTCTTATACGTCATGTTCAATGAGATAACGTATTTTCTTCCCTTGCTGTACCATGAGGAAAAGGAATAAAAGGTGCTTGGATATCAATGACGACTCATAAGATCGGCAAGCGTTATCTTTCCGCAGTTCCCAGAGTCTAACCTATCAAATTTGTTGGAGATCTGCATAATATCTTTCTCTGATACCTTTCCCATCTCCTTGAGTTTGTATATCACATATTCTGACTTGCTGCATATACAAACAAGTGAACAACATCATTAGCCAACAAAAACTTGCCTAGTTGCGGATCACTGCAAGTCAAAATAAGCAAGCAAATAATTTAAGGTGCTGAAGACAAAGCAAAGACAGTCCAACAAGACGTAGATTTATTTAATTATTTATTTATTTATATATACACACAAATAAAGTCAGCCAAGGAAACTAGCACACCATGTTAAGCTATCATGGTGTGCTAGATAACATAACTAAATCATGACAACAAGAAAACAATGGTTGAAACCACGTTATTGCCTAGTACGGTAGCACTGAGAATATCATAAGCAGGGTTCATCTCCAGTTTTCTAGAATACATCATGGTCACTAATGGCAAAAGGTTGACTGCTAAGAGCATACACAAATAATAACTATAAATGATCAATATATTAGTTGCAACTCATAGACAGTTTACCAATATAGACATTCCATATAGATCTTAGTTAAAAAAAAATATGTCACATTTATGCGCAAGAAATCTAAAGCAAAACCTTTGCATTCCAATATGTATGGAATACTTCTGTAGAAAATAATGGTATAGACAGATAATGGAAATGTTAAAACGTATTAAGGCATGTTCAAAGAAGCAGATTATATGCATGTTATCTGAAAATAATCCCCATCTTCTGCAATCTGTTGACTCCAGATTATTCAGATACACTATTCAGACTGAAAAAGACTCTTCAACTATTGGTTAATAGCAACCAACAAGCTTCACTTTTACATTATAATATCTGAAACGCACATAAACTACTCACGTATGATGGTTCAAAAGTTTATGAAGTTGGGCAGTCAAATAAGAACTCTGGTTTCAGAAAAATAGTAAGTTGGTACCTCTTTCAACCTGTCATCCAAACTATTGTTATAATAGGTACTTCATATAAAACACCAAATCAGATTACTGAGCTCAAGAACATGCAAAATAATATGAGTAACTACTAATTAGGAGAAGAAGAAAGGCGCAATACAATAGTAGTTCTAGCCTATACACCCAAGTTGGCAGTGCTGGATGTTCAATAAGGCTTCACAATTTGTATTTGACCTTTGGCCACATCTACTAAGAGCCAACCATGTACAGAATAAGTTCATTGACTGAATTTGTCTTTGGAGCCTCTAAATAGAGGAAAAGAATCAGGAAAGTAGTAGTGCTTACATTGCAAAAAAGAAGAGCAGGAGTAATCATTTTGTCCATAAAGAACACGAGAGATATGTGCAACATGAGTTCCAAACACAAGAAAGGGCAGGAGGTTCGTAGATATGTTCTTTAGTTGAAAAGGTGGGCAAAAGACAGCTCTGAAGTAAAGATGCAATTCAGATCATATACTCTGTTCTCAGGGCCTATTATGCAATAATGGCAATGATAGATTTCATATGCTACCAAGTGTTCATATGTCCCAGATCAGTTGGACTTAGACACAAGGCCCTGACTTTGTGGCATCCAAAATTATTTGCAGACTTGTCCACAATGTTTCTCTTCACATGAGAAACCAAACAATTTTCTCAAAGTGGAGAACGTACAGACTCTGATGTTCAATACACAAGCAAAACTGAACATTACTAGACTATGCCCATTACCAACCTGACATCAAACTCAAAAGGGCAGAAAGATACCAAAGCATACGCATCCGGAGTTGATACCCACTATCAAATGTGTATCATTTATAAGAGAAAAACATATAGCCAATTCTTATCAGAGACACCCTAATCAAATTTCACTATGATGAATTTCGTGCTCAGAGTCCTATACGTATTGTATCACTTGTGGTGGCATTATGTTATTAAGACTTGCTCAAATCCCAAAGAAGCGACTATTGTGCTTATGGGGATGCTATGATAAAGACTCACCTAAAGTATCTTATGATTCTTATCTGTTTTATTCCACCTTAATGACTTCATTGGTCTCCTTCATATCACACATACACGTACCAAGAAATGAGAAGACACACCAACCCTGAAACACTTTGAACACAATCTAATAACTGATGTCTTATTCGGCATCATATGAGTACAAACCACAAAGTTGAACTTATAGAAGTTGGAAAATGTAAAATAAACTATCTAATTCTGGGCAGTTATATTACAAAAAGGGCTCTTCACTCAATCTCATACTTGATAACTAGAGAAAGGAGTGATCATCTGTGTTTCTAACAAAGCAGAAAATGTATTACAAGTTGCTTAACATGTATTCATGTTTCTTTCATACAAAACCTAAAGTAATGGGTAAATGCAGTACAACTAAACAGCACATAAAGAATTCAGAGCAAAACAATGCAATCTATGAAGTAAATAACTTTTACACCATCATCATTGTAGGTCAATTAAACAAAGCCAACAATCTCAAACAACTCATCTGATCAAAATGTCAAAAGGTTTGGTAAAAACACATACCTCACAAACCCATTATTGTCAATGTCAGCAGCAAGGAACTCGGAAACAGTCATATCCTGGCCAAGAACCCACTTTGCCATCCTCCTATGCCGTTTATCCACCCTTGCCTCAGCCAAATACAAAAAGGCTCTAGCAACCGTGAGTGTGGACACAAGCAACCAAACTGAAGCAAACAACCGACCCTGCACAGACTGAAAAGCCCGGTCACCATACCCCACAGTCGTTACAGACATAACCGAGAGATAAAACGAATCCAACCATCCTAACTTCTCCACATAATGCATCACCATAGCACCAACACCAATACAAAGCACCACAACCCCCAATGCCAGTCCCACCTTCATCCGAATCCTCATCCTCCCCTTCTTCACATCAATAATATACGACTCCTTCTTCTCCCCCACACCCTTCACACTCCTCAGCAAATAACCCTCCTGCAAATCAAGCACATATGACACCATCCCACTAAGCAATATATCAATAAACCCGAACCCCACCAACACAAACATTATTGAAAACAGCTTGGTAGCCGTAGTCTTGGGTGTGATATCCCCATACCCAATAGTGCACATTGTCACAATGCAAAAATACAGAGCATCCACAACAGGGTGAGTCTCACTCGCTTCGAAATTATCACGGTTAAACCAATATATAGTCACCCCTAATGTCAAATACGCAATAAGAAGAATCACAGCTTGCCTCACAATAGACTGTGAACTCATCTGAGGCTTAGGCCCGGCCCGGCGGTTCACCTCGTTCAAAACCGCCATTGCCGGAGCCGTCTTGGACCTGTGGAGGTTGGTCTTGGTCCATGAGTAGTTCGGGTCGATCAGCCAGCTCAGCGGCGTTTGTGGGTCCCCCTGCGGCTGCGGCGCGGTGGTGGGGTCCAGTAGAGAAGACGAGGATGTGGGCCTCGAAGAGAGTCTTGGAGAATTGAGAGAGAGAGTGAGGGCGTCGACCAGAGGAGACGAGTCATGCGGCGAAGAAGAAGTGGCGGTGGCGGCGGCGGGGGAGCCGAAGATGATGCGGTCTTTAAACTCCAACGGGGTTAAGGGGACGGGGACTTCGTCGTGTTCCGGCAAAGGCCAGAGGGTGGTTAAAGATGGGAGCTTTCTTCGTGGGCTTGATGTGTAGGGGAGTAGAGGCTCTTTGTCCATTCTGGGTCGGCCGGAAAGTGGTTCCGGGGAGTTGGGTGTCGCCGGAAAAAGTGAAAGATTGAAACTTTAGGGGGAAAGGTGTGATCTTTGAGAGAGGAAATGTGATTGGTTTGGTTGGGAAGTGGGGAGAAGAGACAAAGCAAAAAAGCAAAAGTGGAGAAGAGATTTGGAGAGGTACAAAGGTTGTGGGAGTTTAAGGAAAGGAAAAGGTTGAGATGTGAGTGTAGTCAGGAGATTCGGCTAGTTCAGAGGAGGAGGCTACGATCACGCGCGACTTTGGAACCTGGGAGGTTAATCACTTCGTCAAAATATATATACGTCATGACCGTGAGGTATCGAAATTTTTTCTTATTTGCAACTTCCCATACGATATGGTCAAGTTTTTCATATTTTTTTCGTTTGTCGTTGATGGTCAAGTTTTTCATATTTTTTTCGTTTGTTGTAGATACACGGCAATGTCGTGTATTGACTATTGAAGATATTTTGTTATCTTGAAGGAACATGAAATTAGATTAGCAATAGAGCTGCAAGTCATGTAATCGATATATGAATATGAGATAATGAGGTCAGTTATTAAAAAAAGTTATTAAAAAAAAGGCAACGATAAGAGTATAATCCACCATCTTAATCATGGTAAAGGAATCATGCAAAACAACTTAATAGGTGTCAGGGTGGATCATCCCATTCAGTCTGACCTTAGCTCTGGTGTCTTATTTAATCTCATTCTCATCCAACTGCTCCACCTAACCAAGAGTTTCCCCAACCATCCATCGTCATCGTATATCTAGTCATGGTAATCGGAATATCTCAACCTATTCAATGAATGTTGAGATCGGTACACTCGCTAGCCGGGTCATACAAACATTCGTCATTACAGACAGTCATACAAACATTCGCCATTACAGACATAGTGTCCAAAAAACCAAGGCTTTCCGTTCACCACATATGACATCATTCTTCTTCCTTTTTAAATCTATGGTATAAGAAGAGTAAATCTATCAAGATTGTATATAAATTTATAGTACATACATGAATCTATCAAGATTAAAGAAGATGTAAAATAGAAGAATAATCTTAATTGTATGTATTATCTCAGACAGTCAGGACTGCGTACTTTTGATTATTTTTTTTTTGAAACATAAATCAAGACGCAAAATTATTTTTTTTCCTGGAAAGCAGTAGAAGAAAGTTAAATAAACTGACAAAACTACCCATCTCCATTCCTCTAAAGAAAAAGGTATATATATCTGAACCGAAGTGTCCAAGTCTCAGGTATCATCATTACATCAAAATGGAGTGTATCTTCGGTTACCGTGTAAGTCTCATTTTCCAATCCATATTACCTCTATCGATTTGTTTAGTATAATTGATTGGGAAATAAGATGTGATCATTTTGAGCTCACGTCAATAGATCTTTGAAGTTCCTCTGATTACGAGCAAAACGATCAAGTTTGAATTATAGATCTTTTTTACGCTTGAAAATTGATACCTGAAGGCTGAAGTCACCAACTGATGTGTATTAAGTTATTAACAAATTATGTTGATTTGGCCAATTGTAACTGATGTTCAATCAGATTTTAAGATCCAAGGATATAGTCAGGATCTATTATTAGAACCTTAGTTAGATTAGACAGACTTTTGGCACAATATGATTTTTATGGATGAAAGTATGAATTCATTAGCTATAGGCTAACTGCGTATGAATTTGTATTGAGTGATCTTTATGCATGCTGTTCTGATCCACCTTTATATATTTTCCAGGATTCACGCCCATCTGTGAAGAACATTCTTCTTATGGACTCTGAAGGGAAGCGTGTGGCGGTCAAGTATTACTCGGATGATTGGCCAACAAATGGTGCAAAGCTAGTTTTTGAAAAATCTGTGTTCACTAAGACTCTTAAGACAAATGCAAGGATTGAATGTATGAAAACAATGATTTCATTCAAGTCATGTTGTCGATATGCTACAGGAAGTCATGTTATATCACCACATTTGTAGTACCTTAATTTACAATTTGCTATTGTATATCTTATGCAGCGGAGATAATGATGTTCGAAAGCAACGTTGTTGTATATAGGTTTATGCAGGACCTTCACTTCTTTGTGACTGGAAGTGACGATGAAAACGAACTCATTTTAGCCACTGTCCTTCAGGGATTCTTTGATGCAGTTGCCCTTCTCTTGAGGTAGACTTGGACGTCATAACATTTTCCTTGAACTCCTTTTACCTTTCAACATTATTTATCTTGGACCTTTTGTGCTATATATTCATGCTTGTCCTACTTGCAGGAACAATGTTGATAAAAGGGAGGCACTGGAGAACCTAGATCTCATACTTCTGTGCTTTGATGAGATTGTTGATGGAGGGTGTGCAATAAGATTCTTGATCTTAGTTCTGTCATCGAGTATATGATTATACATCGATCTCATGTGCTTGACTTATATTGCAGGATGATACTTGAAACAGATCCAACTATTATCGCAGGAAAGGTGGCAACTCATACCATGGATGCTGATGCACCATTGGCTGAGCAGGTAATGCAAAACTTTCCGTTTGCTTAGTTGAAACCAAATAGATTAAGGGGCTTCTAGGTACTGCTAATAGGGATTTCAGATACTCAAAAGTGTTTTCAATTAAAATGCGGTAGAAAGTAGAAACTAATCTAATCCTGCTTTCCTAATTTTCAAACTTTGCAGACTATAACTCAAGCATGGGCTGTTGCAAGAGAACATTTAACCAGAACCCTTCTCAAATGATTTCTGTGCCACTGCAGTGGACTTTAAGTTGTTTCGATGTTGATACGGTCACACGATTTTGCTCTCTTAATTCATGTTGTAGATCTCAACTGGTTTATCAGCTGGATCATATGCTATGAGCTCTTTATATCATTGTTATTTAATTTTGTGGTTGCTTTTGATTCCTCTAAGGAAAGGAAAAGCTCTTGGTTTTTGGTACTTGACTAAAAACTGAAGGTAACGTGTGTAAACACATAATGAAATAAGCAGAAGTGAAAACAAGCTGAATGAAACTGTTCTCTACCACTTCCGATTGGAATCCTTTAAAGCAAGATGATATGTTATACTTAATAGCCTAATAATGTTTACATTGAATGCCTCGTTACTTAATTGAGGCTTCGATTTCGAACTCGAAATCATGATGATGTCGATTAACAAAGACAAAAGAAAGAGTTAGGCTACAGAGATTCAAGACTAGGTCTAAATTTGAACCTTTTTCGGGGGTGCAATTATATAAGTACATGATTTAGGGTTTATGAGAATCTTTTTAAATTTGATTTTCAGGCAAAAAGATTGATTTAAGAACTTATGGCAGAGCGATAGATTTGAGAGCATATGGTAGAAAAAAATGAAATAGGAAATGAGGATAGTTATTTTCAGTTTTCAGATAATACCAGTTTTACCCTTTATTAATATTTTTTGTTTTGTTTTATAAAGATACTAATAAGTAGGGGCATAATAGAAAATGCAAATAATATAGCTGGAAGTGCGTCACGTTAAAAATACGTGTGACGCGTATAAAATAACAAAAAGAAAGACAGAATACATACGTACGCTCTCTCTATATCTCTTAATTTTTCCCCAATTTTCTCTCTCAAGTCTTAATAAATAATTCTCTAAAAAAAAAAGTCTCAATTCTGACGCTCTCTCTCTCTCTC
>NC_020493.1:4504438-4520470 GCF_000184155.1 Fragaria vesca subsp. vesca | reverse complement strand
TCTTTAATTAGTTTCTCTCTCTAGATTTGCGACTAAACTTTGGCGGATTATAATTTTTGATCCATAACTCCGATTCTGAATTCGCGAGATGCTACGGGTACGTATCGATGTCCTCTTTCTATCCTAGAATTTTGAGCTAGATCCAACGGTGATTTCTAGATGACTCATTTTAGGAGGCTCGGTTTACAATCGATGTTCTTGGTAGGGATTCGTGTTGACGAGGTGAGTGGATTTGTGTAATATATTTAAAATATTCTTATTTGTTATCACAATAGTCGAAAAACATGATTTTGATCTATTTACGAAATATCTCTCTATTTCAAGTGAACCATGTCTATTTGCAAAATATGCAGTGTTTATATATAATTATGTGTTGGATCCATTGTTTGATTAGTCATGGAACATGTGAACTTCTTGATTGGTTATGCCGAAGTAAGGATGTGACACACGGAGGTATAAGACTTGAAGGTCATTAGGTTCCCATGGGGATCACTAAATTGAAGGATATCCAATAAGAAGGGATTGTGCGATGTGATGAATTGTGTGAAGTGATGTGTATACGATATACGTATTTTGTAGCGTGTGTAAAATGACATGGCTTTGCGGGCATATTACATTGGTCTACTCACTGAGCGCGTGGTTTTGCTCACCCATCCATTTCTAATATTTTTTGCAGAAAAAGTACTTAGGTTGTACCAAGCCGGGAAAAGGGTAGACGACGAGTTTAGAAGATAGTACTTTTGTTTACATTTCGCTTTGTAACACTCGTTCACGCCTCAGGATCGACGTCTAGTGCTTAAAACCCGTCGACGTCGGGACCGGGGTGTGACAAATCCAAATTTATTTCTTCTTCCAAAATAATGTGGGACTAGGTGCACATGTTTGACTTTTCTCTTTTCTTTTATCCAAACTTACTTCTCCTTCATTCTTTGGAATTAGAATCCAAATTTACTTCTCCTTCCTTCCTTGGACTGCAAGAAGGGCTTATTTGCCTTTTTCTGTATTTTTCTCTTATTTCCGCGATTTAGCCTTTTTTTCTCGATTCATTGCCTCTACAATCACAAAACATGTTAGAAATAACATTATGAGAATATTATAACTAAATAGGGTAGGAAATACATTATAAACATAGCACTTTGTGCTCATATCAAATTCCAGTATTTACTCAAATCTTCGATTCAAAATCTCTACTCAGAATTTCAAAATCTTTACACAAGATTTTGATTCCAACTCTTCACTCAAGATTTCTCTCAAAGTCTTGTAATACCTAGTTTCTTTTACACTGTATTTGTTTTACTCGTGAAATAATTTACAGATTTCCCTCATAAAAATCTCGTGTGTCATGTCCTATCCAATCAAATGGTTGCCTTCAGTTTCTGATCGTGTCATCTAACGGTTATTCTTTCTTACAAATGGTGCTTAAGGCTGACGTATATTCTCTCATTTGTTTTTAGTATTTAGGTTGCTAACCCTTTTGATGTCTTCAACTTCAGTTAAACTTCTCTCAATTTTTCTCCATCATTGTTGTATTTTTATAAAAACTACCTCCTCTGATATATATTTCTTAGGAAACATGGTTTAATGAATCATATGTCGGAAGTTTTGGACTTTTGGTCTCACACCAAACACGAAAAAATAAGAGTCAATCAACCAGACGCAGACATGAATGTGCACCAAATATCAGGGGTTATGTATCCCTGTTAGACTGAAATCTAATAAAATGAAATCTAAGCCACAAAAACACAACTAAGGGTAAACCTTTTGATATAAAATGAAATCTAGAATCAAGCGTTGAGAGTCGGTAGTAATCAGTTTAGAATGTTATTCCATTCCAAGTGACCAGTTTTCAATTAAATTCACAAGGCTTCAAACAATAATTGGTGAAAAATTTCTTCCCATACAATATTGTATTAGAGCATATCACGAATATCAAGATTGAAGAAAGAACAGTAAAATATTTCACAACCCAATAACAAGTGCATTATGTTTCAAAGTGCATTATGTTTCAATATACAGCCAAAGTCTTCAACTGTAACGCACAAATTCAAATCAATCATCATCTTCGAGAACACTCCTACGCCTCTGAATCTGGAAAACGGAAAGCAACACAAGGCCAAATCAGAATCGCTTATCATGGAAATGGAAACAAATGAAGGTCGTCATGAATTGAAACTTACAGTGACTTTGGTCTGCTTGGTTGTTTGGTTGTTGATCTGTTCCAACAATGAAATAAGCCTTTCTTCGGAGACCTGACAATTGAATTCTAAGCACTTTGTTTCTTCTATAGATGAGCTCTTATGAAAGCTTTGGTGCGAGAAAAATAGAAAACTATGGGCCACCATAAGACAGATGAGGATGTGAGAACCATAAACCATACCTTCTCAGCTATTTGGCCCATTTGAGCAGCTCTCAATATGACATCTTCAACACCTCTTGCCTTCTCAGGTTTCACCAAAGCAATTCGAGCAACTACAAATGCATAGCATTACGTATAAGATAATGTATAAGTACCCTAGCCAAGTTATGAATTGCACTTATTATGCATTTGACTGAACTGCAACAGATCGTTGCCACAGATTAACTTATCAAGATAGCATCTTCTCCGTCATTCTTAGTTTTGAAAAAACTAAATATCCTTCCAAGACATCTACATTATATTTACTAGTCAATAACAGTGATCCAAAGTTCCAAACATATTAAATCAGAAATAGTTTTGTCCTTAATAGATGACTAATAAAGGAAAATACAGGGTAAAACTAATTAGAAAATCAACTGCCAATTTCAGATATCAACTTACGTCTTTCACGAGCTTCAGATGACAAAATCTGACTAAGCATCATCTGTCTCCGTTCTTCTGCCTCCCTACATTTATTTGCCTTATGTTATGAGATTATTAAGAACATTATCAGAACAAAAGAAAAAGAAGTAACACCCAAAGTTAATTTAAAACCCAACCTCTTGGCATCATCATTTGCCTTCTGCTGTTCAGTATTTTGCTGCCCTCGGGCTCCTCCCTGCTTATCAATATAAAGTAGTGAGGTCAGCACAAAAGCGCCAAGAAGACAACCTCTTTTTGTAGCACAGATGTTCAGATAAACTAAGTTGTACTTACAGCGCCTTGTTGAGCCATAAGCTCCTGCATTCTCCTCTGTCTGATTGCTTCGAGTTCGGGATCAGCCTAATAACGGAATTCATAAAGTTAAAGAACGAACATCCAATGACAGGGAAACCAAATAGCTAACAAACCCAATCATACTAAAAAAAAACACATAATTGAAATAATATGCCAACTATAAATAACATATAGTCTTTGACTTCCATTCATTTACATGTATAGACTTACAAGAAAAACAAGGGAAAGAAGGCAGTGCTTCTGGTTATCCGATCAATTTGAAAAAGTTAACTTTGATATCTAGCCAGGCATGGTTGAGAACATGAACTGGTTCATTGCTTGACAAACCAGACAACTAAACCATACAGTTCTGTGTGCTTTCTAAAGCACCGTAATTGCATTACAAGACTGCAAAAGGTTCATAACTTCACTTATCATTACATGAGCCAACTCCTGCACAATTCCAAACCCATTACTTATGAGCCTGAACTGGAGGATAGAAGTATAGAACTAACTACCTAACTCTTTCAGACCATGTTTCACAAACTCTAGTGATTGTAATTCCTCAAAGTTGATTACTTTCTGTGGCTGGTAGTAGAAAACCCAATAACAATATAACATAGCTAACCCAGATAACTACAACTATATAAAAGACCGCAAAGCTTCTGGGTACTATCAGCCTACTCAATTTCAGCTCCCAATCCATATTGAAGACCATAAAAGAGTACAGATTGATTAAAACCCAGCTATAATTTATATAATTAGTGGAAATCTGAATATGAAAAGTTAAAAACATTCATAGCCCTAATTCAAAGTATGGCAAAATTATCTAGTGGGAAGTAAAAGGAAAACTGAAAGTGAGGGAGAGAATTTACCATTGATTCAAGTTGTGAGTAGAGATAGATCTAAGTCCGGCTGAGTTTGAGTTTGAGTTTGTGTTTGTGTTTGCGTTTGCGTTTGTCGGACGCGGAGTCTGAGATCTTTATATACAGATTGTACTGTTGCACGCAGCACTCAGAAAGTGTATATAAGCTTTGGTATAGAAAAACAAGAACGAAAAAGCCCAGTTCATTGGATTCGTTCCATTTAGGTTGTATCGTCCCTATATCGGCCCATTGCTATACACGTAGTAGTAGAACACAATCCAGTTTTGTTTCCAGAGTCTTAATAAACGTTTAGGGTAATCCAATTTGGAGATTTTGGACATATTTTGTTCAGTTGATTCATTTAATCTAATTCGGTACCTAAATGATCTCTAGATTGGATGAAATTTTACAGGAATGATCTACACACTATGTTCTAGACATTGAACGGTGAAGATGTGAAAATATGACCTAAAAATGAGCGAAATGAAGAACACCATATTTTAATTTTCAAAACGGTGTCCTAGTCTTGAATGGAACTATATATATATCACTTATGTAATTAAAGGGTAGAAGCTAATTTTTACCACTTCAAAAAACTCTTAACCACTCACTCAACTTAAATGTATGAGTGAGAATATTCCAACTTATGATATGTTGGATTTATAACTTACTAACATATCATAGCTCACTGAAAAACAGTATCGCGTAAAGCAATAGTGTACGCTCACTTGATTTGATGATAATATATGAAAGCCAAACTTAAGATCAACTCTTAGTTTGCACTTCTATGTGATTTTGTTCTCTTCATTATCCTTCACTCATAACTTTGGTGTTCTTTGCTTCATAAAAGCTTGTCTTTTTATTTTAAAATTTTGGTAAGAAAATCTAAAGACGTGTTTAGTGTGACTTCATTGATCTGTATGAATTAAGACAATTAAACTCCATGTAACATATATTCATAAATAAACCAATCACTCTAATGCTTTATGTGGTTACCAGGATTCGCTACAAGATACAGGACTCGGATTAAAACACATCTTTCTAGTTCCGGAGTTAAACACATCGTCGGACTCAAGAACAGCCGTCCCCGGAAAACAGTAAATGCTTCTCTTAATCATGGAATCAGAAAGGCAGGAATATAAAATCATGGAATAGATTCTGCATGAAAAAAAATAATCCCATTTAATAAAAAAAAAAGGTAAAAAGGTTCAAGTGGGTCCAACAAGTCACGTGCCTCCAGTCCATCCCACTCTAATTATTTTCACACTTTTGACCCAACTAACCCCACGAAATGACAAACGAAACCAAATCAAAATCCAAATCCATGCAAGTGATGCAACTCTCTCTTCCCAGTTTCCACCCCCAAACTTCCTCCTAATTACAAATCTAACCCCAACTGGGCTCTGCAACTGCTTCCACCGTAATAATAAAGCTGCTTACTTCACTATGAAGTCAAACGCTCACTGACTTCAAGAAAAAAGCTCAAATCTTTCCAAATCTGAAACCCAATTTTTCCAAAGATGGGTTTCACAATGGGTCTTAACTTGCTTCTGCTTATGGCCATGGTCGCCACCAACATCCTCTCCCTCTACCACCTCTCCTCCACCATCCAATCCCCCACCCCTCCCAACACCGCCGTCCCCGACCACCTCCTCCGCCAGCTCCAAACCATACGCGCCACCATCAACCACCTCACGCGCCACCACCCTCCTCCCCCACGCGCCGCCGCCGCCTCCTCCGCCGACCTCCTCCTCTACTCCCGCCTCTCCCCGATCGCCTCCTCCTGCCACAACCACCCCGACCTCCTCAACAAGTACATGACCTACACTCCCTTCTCCCTCTGCCCCGCCGACGCCGACGACGTCGCCGAGAGCCTCATCCTCCGCGGCTGCCACCCCCTCCCCCGCCGGAGATGCTTCTCCAGAACGCCGCAGAAGCCCACGTCATCGCTCTCCCACGACGCTTTCCCTCCCTCTCTCCCGGATCAGAATGTGATATGGGACAAGTACGCCTGCAAAAGCTTCAGCTGCCTCAACCGCCGTGGCCTCAGCTCCGGCTTCGACTTCAGCCACGAGCTCTCCAACTTCATGACCTACAAGTCCGAGCTGGACCTCCCCATCCCGCAGTTCTTCCAGATCGCCAAGGCCGCCGGCGCCGTCCTCCGCCTCGGGCTGGACGTCGGCGGCGGCACCGGGACCTTCGCCGCCAGGATGAAGCTCTACAATGTGACAGTTGTCACCACCACCATGAATTTCGGCAGTCCGAATAACGAGGCGGTGGCGCTGAGGGGGCTGGTGCCGCTGCACGTGCCGCTGCAGCAGCGGTTCCCCGTGTTTGACGGGGTGTTGGATCTGGTGCGGTGCGGGCACGCGGTGAACAGGTGGATTCCGGTGACGGCGTTGGAGTTTTTGTTGTACGATGCGGATAGGGTGTTGAGGGTAGGAGGGTACTTGTGGTTGGATCATTTCTTTAGCAAGGGGGTGGATCTTGAGAAGGTTTTCGGGCCGTTGATTGGGAAGTTGGGGTACCGGAGAGTGAAGTGGGCGACGGCGAGTAAGAATGAGAAGAATGGGGAGGTTTACTTGACTGCTCTTCTGCAAAAGCCTGTCTTGAGATGAGCTTCAAGCTTCAGGTACACTACATTGATAATATGGTTGTATTTTTCGGCATTTCTATTCTTGCATCGAGTAGTTGTAGTGTTAGCTGAATATAAGTATGCTTGAAGTAGATCCGGAGCTGCATTGTTCTTTAGTTGATATTATGGCATTCAAATCTTTTGTTGGAGAAATTAGATGAGGTATCTGCTTGTAAGGTTTGAATTAGGTGAGATCTTTATGCTGGGCAACAATAACATAAGCTGAAATGCACAGAGCAGTGAACATATCACATTCAACTTGCATTGCCCATCTGCCGCTTGAGCAGGAATACACTAAATTTCTGAACTCCAGCCATAACTACAATCAATGTGGGTGTTGTAATTACCGGTTTTATTTAAGAATAAAACTTTTTTCCTGCGACACTTGACTTAGTCATTTAGGAAGAACTCGAATTAGGTAAACTAGTGAATGCAACTTCCTAGAGCACATATACTGTTCTTTGTGACATTTGAGTTTCTTTGTTAGTTCTACTGGATATTAGATTAATATAGAATGGTATAAACGAACTTCAACTGTGCTTGCTAGGTTTTACTGGTGAGATGATTCTTCTATAATTTCAGACATGAAAAAGATATTCATTCTAACAATGAACAGTGCAAGATCTGATGTATGATAAAGCTGGATACTATTGGAGACATGGCGATGGCCTTGGGTTTTCAGTACTCACACTTAAGGTTTTGATCATATGGGTATATTAATATCTCAAAAATGGATAAAACTTTTCTCCGGGCCACTTAGCTTGATAATTTAGGAAGAACTCGTATAAGGTAAACTAGTAATACAATTTGGTATCAGAGGTCCTGCTCTTTGAAAGGAAGTTTGAGTGAGTTAGCTCTCCTAGATATTAGACTAATATAGAATGGTATGTTGGAACTTCAGTTGTGCAGTTGTGCGCTGGGTTTTCCTGGTGTCATTATTCTTCTTTTATTGCACAATGCGTGTTAAACCTTGTATCCTTTGGGAGACATGGAGTTGGCATTTCAATTACTGTGGTATAGTATGATAAACTGGCCTGACATTGTAACCTTAAGGTCTTCATATATGAGTCATGCTCTAGATTACCTCCATTACTGAGAGGATCATTTCAATATCTTTAAGACGAGCCACAACTTATGTACAGACAAAAGGAAGATAAACCTGAGCTTTTCTAGACTAGGAAAAGGGGGGGGGGGGGGGGGGTAAGGGTTTCCCGGTTGTTTGATTCTGTAATGGCACAGTGATTCTTACATTTATGTAACTTCCTATCTGCGTAGTGACTACATTTTGATGGGGTTTGGTTGATTTTGCAGGTTTGCTGTCAAATTTTGCTGTCGAGTCTAGTGAGGACCTCAGCATGCAGAATCACCTCTTAGAAGTTGGATTACATCATTAATCAATGAAGCATAATATATTAACATCATTTGAAGCAGGTTAAACTACTACTACTACTACTACTACTACTACTTATGATGATGTGAACAACTGTGAAATGTTACAAAATGAACATTCTATAGGATATGAGCAGGGTGTAAATTCAGAAGAAGCCCCAGAAGAAATGCAAAATGGCCTTTTGTTGGCCTCTTGAGTCTTAACTACTCGTAAGATGCTAAGATTTATTCCAATTAGTTCTTAAGGGGAAGCACATCACCTCTGCCCAAAAACCCTGTGCCACCAACTAAAATTTGACATCTCATCGCTAGCCTAACACCACAATAACTCTGTTAACTCTAATCTTATTTTTAATTTTGAAAAAGTATTTTTCTTTATTTTCTCTTTATTTCTCGTGAATCAATCCCAGAACTGGCTTCTTCATCGAAAAAAAATTTTCTCCCACCGAAATCAACTTCCTCCTCCGTCCTCTGATGAGACCAAAAGAGGCGAACAAAAATTGGGATTGAAATCCGCAGCAAGTTTTGGATTGAAATCAATCAAAACCAAATTAAATGTTGAAAGTTGTCATCAGGGTGTAGAAGGAGACCCAATAGAGAAATTCTTATCAGGGTGCTGCTGGGTTTGTTGCAGTCTTGCAGAGGTGTAGAGATTAACCTATTTCAGCGATAAAAATCAGCTAGTAATAACAAACCCAGTAAGAGAAAGGAAAAGAAAACTAGAAACATCGTCAGGGATATCAATCAATCTTGTTAAATCTGAAAATAATCCAAATTGATCTTCACCGGCGAATTGGAAAAACAAGAGAGGAAATTGGGAAATAAAACTGTGGGTAAGGCAACAAATATAATATTATGACGTTCACAATAAACTAGAAGCAGTAATTATGTCATGAAAGTCTCATATTTCCAAAACACAGTGCATGAAGACGCATGCGCGCGCATGCCGTTAATCTTTAAAGAATCGAAGTAATTAAATGTGTTCATTAGAGGTACACTAAACGAAGAGACCGATAGAGCTCAGCTGCACAGGTTCCCATCTAAATTACCTGCTATAAATATAGTGCGCAAACCTCCTACATTCAACAGCCTTTCCTACAGTTTCAGACTCACTATCAGTCTACTAATCTAGAGTGTAAAGTTGAAGTCGTCCTTGAGTCACAATGTCGTGGTTTCGGGCTTTTGTTTCGGTTTTCCGTTGGATTTCAGCTGCTGCATCAGTAGCTGCTGTTATTCTTCCAGTGCTCGGAGTCGGAACGCTCATACCTCTTCTTTCACCTGTTGTTGCAGCTGCCGATGCTGTTGTCCAAATTGCGGGCATGGTTAATTAATAGTGTATCTCCAATGATGTAGGGGAAGGAATTAACGGAAGTCTCTTTGGGTTAGAGTCCTGGGAATAGACTGTAGTAGATCTATGGTATCCACTGCTCTATATCTATTTATGTTACGTACGTGCTTTTGTTTACTATGTGTAATCCTTTTTTTCTTAGTAATGTTTTCTTAATGTTATACAACTAGTCTTGCTCTACAGCATCGATCTCTTTTCGTTCTTCTAAATACCCACAAATATCTAAATACACCTAAGGCGTAAAAGATTATACGTATTTTCCAAACCCATCCTTGTTTTGTAATGGTTATACCCAGCAATGATAAAACAGACCCAGCAAAAGCCAGCACCAAAATTAAAGTCGAGACATGCTTTGGTTTTTGAACTCATTTGTTGCTGCATGCACGAACCATAGTTTCTCTATATTCTTATTAGCTGCTAAATCATCATATTTGCATTTATGCCGGCCGTTTCAATTCAAAGATCGCTACCTTTATCTGCTGGCAGCAAATTCCTATCAGACAATTGAACTTATATATGTTCAGTATGATAATTCACTTTTTTCAGGATTTCAAAAAATTAAAGAAATCATAGCTTTAGCCTTTAGGTTTGCACTATAAATGGTACTTATTATTCTTGAGATTTAGGAGTCCATTAAAGGACAAACTGAAAATAGGTATACGAAAAAACATTGCACTGTAAAACCTTAAAACAACACTTGTATGACATGCATTAGTATTAGTATTGGTTAAACAACTTCCCCTCCTTTCTCACCTGAAGAACTGGGAAAGTTGGATGGTCTCTTTCACCATAACCGATAATGACATTTACACCTTTGTTCTCAAAACAAACAGATAAAAGACCCCTCCTCTCCTCACAATATACGTTCTTGATTCCCACATCTTCATAAATCATAGTTAATATCCATGTTCCGACTTGTTACCATATAAAAGACAAGACCCTCTTTGCATATGATCACAACCCACGTCTTCATATAGTTACAGAATGACGAAAAAGGCTTATTGCGGCTTCATAACTGTTGCTCCGGCGAGAAACATCAACGCCGACGAAATGCAAAGCCAGGTGAAGTCATCGTACAACGACGAGTACTGTGGGGCTTCAAGTAACTTCACTAAAAGTTACAAGGAAGGAGAGTTCGTGGACAACCGCAGTGGGCAGTCCGGCTACAAACAAGAGGCCAAGTACACCTCGATAGACAAGTATGTCGACAAAACTCAGGGATACACCACCGAGTACAAAACACAGCTCAAGGTCACCAAGTCTGTCTACACTAAGAAGAGTGCTACAGCAAGCAAGTCTAGCTTCAACTATTAGTGAAGTTCATGCATGATGGGATTTCGGATCCGTCGACCACCGTGTAGTTTTCATGTTTTGTGCTATATATCTCAGTTGGTTAATTGTGTAATGATAAAGAGTGCCGGTAAATTTCTTTGTCTCCAGTATTAAGGGCACATCTGCTGAAAGGAAATTTATTTATTACTATATATTTAGTTTCTACTTTCTTCCGATTAGTTTTCGGCCATTCTTGCGGCTGCTGGGATCTAGTTGGGCTAGGGTCTTGGACTTGGGCCTTCTCCCTTTTTAACCACTCTCTCTGTTTCCTTAAATATAATTGGTACGTTAAAATCCCTGTAATTGAGATAGAACTGCCCAACTCAATCCCACTGAAGAGAACGTGACTGAATCTGTTAGGATACTAACTCGTATTCCTCTTTCACATATGTACGTAGGTGATGTATTTCACAGCCTTTTTATGTACTGGGCATAGCCTGATCATCAAAAAACGCCCGCCTGGCTAGGGGCTCGGGTCGGGCCTCAATTATGTTTTTTTTATTTAATTTATTTATTTTATTTTTTATTAGAGCCGAGCCAGGATGGGACTAACTTAAAAAATTATCAAAACCCGCATGTCCAGGCCTTACAGGCTTATAGGCCAGGTCAGGCCGGCTTTTTTAGATGGGTCGAGTCGGACTTTTTAGATAGGCCAGGCCGGTCGGCCTATTATATACATATATCTAATAGAATTTTATCAAATAAAAAAAAAATTATAAAAAAAAAGTTAAGATTTGTTAATGATTAAACTAAATGTAATAAAAAATCAAAATAAAATATGACTTAATGCATTAATTAGTTCACATATTTAACTAATAACTCCATAAAAATATTTATAAAACAATTGAAAGGGCTTTTTAGGGTCAGGCCGGGCGGGCTTTGATGGGCATGTAACAGGCAGGGCCGAGGTTTTGAACCCTCCGCCCTAGCCCGGCCTTATGCCCTAAGGGCCGGGCCGAGATGGGCTTTTCTATGGGTCGGCCAAGCTTTGGCCATTCCGGACGATGGGCTGCCCACGGGCTTTTAGGCCCGCGGGCCAAATGATGACCCCTAGCCCAGACTTGTTGTAGTAAACTCAAGGCCCATTCGGTCCAAATAGGGTAGTTATTAGAGTAGTTATTTTAGATTTGTAGGATATATAAAGGCTGTAAACTTCTCTTATTAGATATGGATAAGTGATATGAATGTTGTTTAGTTTATTTCCTTTGATTTCCTAGTTTTCCTTTTATAAATGGATTCTGATCCTAACAGAATCATATAATAGGATGTGAGAACCCTAATTGATGTGAGTTTCTATTGTCTTTACTCATCGATATTACAGTATATATATTGATCCCTACTTCTCTATATATATTTTTCTTTTCTTGACCAAAAAAAAAATATATATTTCTTTTTCTTTTGGTGCTATACTTCTATATATTTTTGAGCGTTTAGGGTTTAGTATGGCCAACATTGGAGAAAGAGTAGCTCGCCGGAGAGGACCGCCCGTCATGGGAAGAAAACGGAAGTTCTGATCACTAAGATTTTTACGGTTTCGATCACAAGTAACCCTGCATAACTTTCATGGTTTCTAAGGGGTTACTTCTTTTAGTTCTATCTTTCTTCTTTCAAGTAACCCCTAAGATTTTTCTGAGGGGTTCTCCGATCACAAGAAACACTGCTAAACAACATTCATGGTAACAATTGCTTCTTTCATCAGTCCTTTAATTATTGTTACATGGTAACAATTACTTGTGATAAGACTGCCATTTGATCCTATCAAAATGAGGGTACATGAAAGATTTGAAAAGATTAGTGGCAACTGGTTCGTGTGATGTGATCTCGATTAGTCCCTTGGGTATGATGAAGAAGAAACCAGTAAGAATCTGAGCGAGACATGCCTGAAATCTCATGTCAAAATATTGGTGCTCCCTCTTTTCTTGAGGTTGAGGAACTATTTTTGACTAAGGTTCATGTTGTCCTGCCCAATTCTGAGGGTTTCTTCTTTCATCAATCCCTTAATTATTGTTACATGGTAACAATTACTTGATAAGGCTGCCATTTGATCCCATAGATATGAGGGTACATGAAAGATTTGAAAAGATTAGTGGCAATTGGTCCCTGTGATTTGATCTCGATTAGTCCTTTAAATATGATGAAGAAGAAACCAGTAAGAATCTGAGCGAGATATGCGTGAAAACTCATGTCAAAATATTGGTGCTCCCTCTTTTCTTGAGGTTGAGGAACCATTTTTGACTAAGGTTTCATGCTGTCCTGCCCTGAATTCTGAGGGGTTTATTCTTTCTTCAGTCTCTTAATTATTGTTACATGATAACAATTACTTGTGATAAGGCTACCATTTGATCCCATCGAAATGAGAGTACATGAAAGATTTGAAAAGATTAGTGGCAATTGGTCCCTGTGATGTGATCTCGATTAGTCCATTGGGTATGTGTTAGACCATAATTTACACACATTTTCATTCCCCTAAATATTGAATTTGCCTTGTTTTTGAGTTCATTTTTTCTTTCACTAAATCATTTTCTATTTATCTAGGAATATTGCAAGAGTGATGAAAATATGCATTTTTGGCATTAACATGGAGAATCGGAGCTAGGAAAAATGACGGTCCAATGTGAAGCAAAACGTAGATTTTCGGATTCCGGCGAACCACCACTATTGACTGCACAAATGACGGCTCACCACCTCTTTTGGTGGTGTCATGTCTTTTCCAGTCACCATAAAGGAGGAGCAAGGAGATTAATGGTGATTGAGTAACAACATGAAATTCATTCTATTACTCTTTGGATAATAGACATCACCATGCTTTAAACATCATCATTGCCTACTCTAACCTATGCGATTATTTCCCTACATTTTTATCTTTTTTTTGGCAATTCATGGACACTCTCACACTCTTCCTTCTCCCTTACAGTTGAATTAGGGAAGGGGGCTGTTTTGACTTTCTCATTCCCCCATTTTCACTTATCTTTCTTCTATATAATAAACATACATCTATCCACTACAACATTCATCATCCACCCATTCACCACTCTCTACCTTTTTCTCTCTTTTCCACCACAAAACCTCCATCTCCCTCTCCCAAAATCCAAACCCATCTTTTTCCTCTTCCTCCCCCAATCTACTCTATCTCCTCCATCACTACCACCATCTCTTACCCAAACCTCCATTAACACCACCACCACTACACCATTTCTCCATTCTCTTATCTATACCATTTTCTCCATCCACTCCACCTATTCACACAAAGCATAGATCAAGCTTCACCATCTCTTGTCATCAAACAACATGAGCAAGAAGGAGAGGAAATCACCTTCATCACCACCACGTACCACCAAGACGTGAGCTTGGGGATCAATCAACACACCACTAAGCCAACTCTCTCTCTCTTAAACTCTAGATCTATTTTGATGTTTAATTTGATTATGAAGTTTGTTTATGTAATTATGAGTGAGTAGTACTTTGTTGGGGTTAGGGTTGAAAACACTAACCAATCTTGTATGGATTGATGTTATATTATGATTTGATGCAATTTTAGTTAACATTCCTACATGCTAGTTCAAGAGTTGAATGCATATGCTTAGAATTTACCACTTTGAGTATGTGTGTTTGTCATGATATGATATGATGTTTAGAGCTTGGTAACCTTTGAATGTTAAAGCATGAAAGCACATTAGGTGTGTATGTAGGGGTTGTGAATTACAATCACTTAGAGATAAGCTTGGTTGATTTGCATAGTTTCTTCATCTCCAAACTTTATGCACTTAGGGTAATGCATTAGATTCCTAACCGGATTGAAATGCATGACAGTAGTTAAGTATTACACCCGAGAGGGGTTGCTTGATAAAGATAAGCTTGGTTGGTTTGCATAGTTTCTTCATCTCCAAACTTTATGCACTTAAGGTAATGCATTAGATGCCTAACAAGATTGAAATGCATGACAGTAGTTAAGTACTATACCCGAGAGGGGTTGCTTGATACCACAAAAAGAGCATGTCCCTTGTCATACCCGCGAGGGATGCAAGGAGAGAAATTGGTTGATTAACTTAGCATCATTCATTTTGATTTGCATCAATACTTGCAAGGGAGGTTAGTGGTAGACAATTCAAATCCTAACTTCATTCATCCATTATCCCGCTAGTTTAGTTTAGAGTAATTTAGTTTACATTTGAGCATCTAGTTTAGTTTAGTTAACTACTTCAAATACCCAAAATCAAATCACTACTCCATGTTGCACATACTCACCATGAGCCTAGATTTTCTTGTGTGTTTAGGTTTGTGATTATACATTTGCCCATTCTAGCTCTCCTAAGGTTAACTCCCTAGCTAGTGAAAAGAATCCAATCCTCGTCGGTTCGACAACCTTCCTTAAATCCCTATACTATTACTTGTATCCCTTATACTTGGTGGATTTTTGGCTAATAGTATGATGAAGAAGAAACCAGTAAGAATATGAGCGAGACATGCGTGAAATCTCATATCAAAATATTGGTGCTTTCTCTTTTCTTGAGGTTGATGAACTATTTTTGACTAGGGTTTCATGATGTCCTACCCCGAATTCTGAGGGGTTTCTTCTTTCATCAGTCCCTTAATTATTGTTACATGGTAACAATTACTTGTGATAAGGCTGCCATTTGATCCCATCGAAATGAGGGTACATGGAAGATTTCAAAAGATTAGTGGCAATTAGTCCCTGTGATGTGATCTCGATTAGTCCCGTGGGTATGATGAAGAAGAAACCAGTAATAATCTGAGCGAGACATGCATGAAATCTCATGTCAAAATTAATATTAGTGCTCCCACTTTTCTTGAGGTTGACGAACCATTTTTTAATAGGGTTTCATGTTGTCATGCCCTGAATTCTGAGGGGTTTCTTCTTTCATCAATCCCTTATGTGATCTCGATTAGTCCTTGGGTATGATGAAGAAGAAACCAGTAAGAATTTGAGCGAGACATGCATGAAATCTCATGTCAAAATTAATATTAGTGCTCCCACTTCTCTTGAGGTTGACGAACCATTTTTTACTAGGGTTTCATGTTGCCCTGCCTTGAAATTTGAGGGGTTTCTTCTTTCATCAATCCCTTAATTATTGTTACATGGTAACAATTATGTGTGATAAGGCTGCCATTTGATCCCATCGAAATGAGAGTACATGAAAGATTTGAAAAGATTAGTGGCAATTGGTCCCCGTGATGTGATCTCGATTAGTCCCTTGGGTATGATGAAGAAGAAACCAGTAAGAATCTGAGATTTGAAAAGATTAGTGACAATTGGTCCCCGTGATGTGATCTCGATTAGTCCCATGGGTATGATGAAGAAGAAACCAGTAAGAATCTGAGTGAGACATGC
>NC_020493.1:4438046-4504418 GCF_000184155.1 Fragaria vesca subsp. vesca | reverse complement strand
TACTTCTCTTCCGGATAACATTTCAATTTTTTACAAATATTTTTTTAATATGTCAGTGATATATCGAAAATATCATAAATGTCGGAGATATTTCCTAAATATCGGGGAAATATCGTAGATACGGTGGAAGATAAGATATTGACCCCTAAAGATATATCGGTCCTTCGAAAAAGGGAGATATCGGAGGATATATCGCAGAGATTTTAATCCTTGGGTATGATAAAGAAGAAATCAGTAAGAATCTGAGCGAAACATGCGTTAAATCTCATGTCAAAATATTGTTGCTTCCTCTTTTTTTGAGGTTGATGAACCATTTTTGACTAGGGTTTCATGATGTCCTACACCGAATTCTGAGGGGTTTCTTCTTTCATCAGTTCCTTAATTATTGTCACATGGTAACAATTACTTGTGATAAGGCTGCCATTTGATCCTATCGAAATGAGTGTATATGAAAGATTTGAAAAGATTAGTGGCAATTGGTCCATGTGATGTGATCTCGATTAGTCCCTTGGGTATGATGAAGAAGAAACCAGTAAGAATCTGAGCGAGACATGCGTGAAATCTCATGTCAAAATATTGGTGCTTCCTCTTTTCTTGAGGTTGAGGAACCATTTTTGACTAAGGTTTCATGTTGTCCTGCCCTGAATTCTGAGGGGTTTATTCTTTCATCAGTTCCTTAATTATTGTTACATAGTAACAATTACTTTTGATAAAGCTGCCATTTGATCCCATCGAAATGAGGGTACATGAAAGATTTGAAAAGATTAGTGGCAATTGGTCCTGTGATGTGATCTTGATTAGTCCTTTAAGTATGATGATGAAGAAACCATTAAGAATCTGAGCGAGACATCTATGAAATCTCATGTCAAAATATTGGTGCTCCCTCTTTTCTTGAGGTTGATAAACCATTTTTTACTAGGGTTACATGATGTCCTACCCCGAATTTTGAGGGGTTTCGTCTTTCTTTAGTCCCTTAATTATTGTTACATGGTAACAATTATTTGTGATAAAGCTGCCATTTGATCTCATCGAAATGAGCGTACATGAAAGATTTGAAAAGATTAGTGGCAATTGGTCGCTGTGATGTGATCTCGATTAGTCCCTTGGGTATGATGAAGAAGAAACCAGTAAGAATCTGAGCGAGACATGCTTGAAATCTCATGTCAAAATATATTGGTGCTCCCTCTTTTCTTGAGGTTGAGGAACCATTTTTGACTAGGGTTTCATGACTGTCCTGCCCTGAATTCTAAGGGGTTTCTTCTTTTATCAGTCCCTTAATTATTATTACATGGTAACAATCACTTGTGATAAGGCTGCCATTTGATACCATCAACTTGAGGGTACATGAAAGATTTGAAAAGATTAGTGGCAATTGGTCCCTGTGATGTGATCTCGATTAGTCCCTTGGGTATGACGAAAAAGAAACCAGTAAGAATCTGAGCGAGACAAGCGTGAAATCTCATGTCAAAATATTGGTGCTTCCTCTTTTCTTGAGGTTGATAAACCATTTTTGACTAGGGTTCTATGATGTCGTGTATCGAATTCTGAGGGGTTTATTCTTTCGTCAGTCCCTTAATTATTGTTACATGGTAACAATTACTTATGATAAGGTTGCCATTTGATCCTATCAAATTGAGGGTACACGAAAGATTTGAAAAGATGAGTGGCAATTGGTCCCTGTGATGTGATCATGATTAGTCCTCTAAGTGTGATGAAGAAGAAACTAGTAAGAATCTGAGCGAGACATCTATGAAATCTCATGTCAAATTAAGGGTACACAAAAGATTAGTGGCAATGGGTCCATGTGATGTGATCTCGGGTTAGTCCCTTGGGTATGATGAAGAAAAAACTAGTAAGAATTTGAGCGAGACATGCTTGAAATCTCATGTCAAAATTAATATTGGTGCTCCCACTTTTCTTGAGGTTGAGGAACCATTTTTGACTAGGCTTTCAAATTGTCCTGCCCTGAATTCCGAGGGGTTTCTTCTTTCATAGTCCCTTAGTTATTGTGACATGGTAACAATTACTTATGATACGGCTGCCATTTGATCCTATCAAATTGAGGGTACACGAAAGATTTGAAAAGATGAGTGGCAATTCTTCCCTGTGATGTGATCATGATTAATCCTCTAAGTGTGATGAAGAAGAAACTAGTAAGAATCTGAGCGAGACATCTATGAAATCTCATGTCAAAATATTGGTGCTCCCTCTTTTCTTGAGGTTGATGAACCATTTTTTACTAGGGTTTTATCATGTCCTACCCCGAATTCTGAGGGGTTTATTCTTTCGTCAGTCCCGTAATTATTGTTACATGGTAACAATTACTTGTGATAAACTGCCATTTGATTCCATTGAAATGAGCGTACATGAGAGATTTGAAAAGATTAGCGGTAATTGGTCCATGTGATGTGATCTCGATTAGTCCCTTGGGTATGATGAAGAAGAAACTAGTAAGAATGTGGGCAAGACATGCGTGAAATCTCATGTTAAAATATTGGAGCTTCCTCTTTTCTTGAGGTTGATGAACCATTTTTTACTAGGGTTTCATGATGTCCTGCCCCGAATTCTGAGGGGTTTCTTCTTTCATCAGTCCCTTAATTATTGTGACATAGTAACAATTACTTGTGATAAGGCTGCCATTTGATCCTATCAAATTGAGCGTACATGAAAGATTTGAAAAGATTAGGGGCAATTGGTCCCTGTGATGTGATCTTGATTAGTCCTTTGGGTATGATGAAGAAGAAACCAGTAAGAATTTGAGCGAGACATGCATGAAATCTCATGTCAAAATATTGGTGCTCCCTCCTTTCTTGAGGTTGATGAACCATTTTTGACTAGGGTTTCATGCTATCCTACCCTGAATTCTGAGGTGTTTATTCTTTCATCAGTCCCTTAATTATTGTTACATGGTAACAATCACTTGTGATAAAGCTGCCATTTGATCTCATCGAAATGAGCGTATATGAAAGATTTGAAAAGATTAGTGGCAATTGGTCTCTGTGATGTGATCTTGATTAGTCCTTTAAGTATGATGAAGAAGAAACCAGTAAGAATCTGAGTGAGACATCTATGAAATCTCATGTCAAAATATTGGTGCTCCTTCTTTTCTTGAGGTTGATGAACCTTTTTTTACTAGGGTTTTATGATGTCCTACCCCGAATTCTGAGGGGTTTATTCTTTTGTTAGTCCCTTAATTATTGTTACATGGTAACAGTTACTTGTGATAAGGCTGCCATTTGATCCCATCGTAATGAGCGTGCATGAAAGATTTGAAAAGATTAGTGGCAATTGGTCCCTGTGATGTGATCTCGATTAGTCCTTTAAATATGATGAAGAAGAAACCAGTAAGAATCTGAGCGATACATGCGTGAAATCTCATATCAAAATATTGGTGCTCCCTCTTTTCTTGAGGTTGAGGAACCATATTTAACTAGGGTTTCATGTTGTCCTGCCCCGAATTCTGAGTGGTTTCTTCTTTCATCAGTCCCTTAATTATTGTTGCCTCTGTCGGTTTATCTTGTAAAGATTTCAAATTTACATGCCATTGTTGCCTCGTCGGTTTATCCTATAAAGATTGCAAAAAAGCCATTGCTGCCTCTTTGGTTTATCTTATAGGTTGAGAAATGTTGCTTTGTGGGTTTGTGCTGATACGGTTTTTGCCCCTTTAGACATATGATAAATACTTTACTAACAGTACTGGCAGTAACACCAGTGATGCAGACTCTCAAGCACTTGGAGGAGCATTGCTTATGGATCCTCTCTCCTAAGGTGTGCTTAATGGGAACACATTTACATGATATGATGAATCTGAGATGTGTCTATTTTGTATCTACTTCGTAGATAATGCATTTACATGATATAATGAATCTGAGGGAATACAGTAACATAAACATCTGATTTACATGACAAAAATTTGATTTACCGATTTGCTTGCCTTAATGATTTACTTGCTATTGATTGGCCCTTTGGATTTGTGTCGGTAAATCTACAAGGTATGAAGAAGAACTAGTAATCTAGAGAGACATGCGTGAAATCTCAATTCAAAATATTGGTGCTCCTTCTTTTCTTGAGGTTGAGGAACCATTTTTGACTGGGTTTCGTGCTGTCATGCCTCAAATTCTAGGGGGTGTCTTCTTTCATCAGTCCCTTAATTATTGTTACAAGGTAACAATTAATTGTGACAAGGCTGCCATTTGATCTCATCGAAATGAGGGTATATGAAAGATTTGAAAAGACTTGTGAGAATCGGTCCCTGACTGTTGCCTATGAGATTAAAGCATTGTTGGGGGAGACAACTGAAATTGTTGCCTCCTCGGTCAACACAAATGGTTTATTTTGCTGCCTTGTCTGTTTATCTTGTAAAGATTACAAATTTACAAGCCATTGTTGCTTTATCGGTTTATCTTATAAAGATTGCTTACTATCTATTGCTGCCTTGTCAATATATCACGTAAAGATTGCAAAAAATTTCATTGTTACCTTTGTCGTGTTATATTGTAAATATTGTAAATTTACAAGCCATTGTTGGCTCGTCGGTTTATCCTATAAAGATTGCAAAAAAAAAAACCATTGCTGCCTCGTTGGTTTATCTTATAGGTAAAGAAATGTTGCTTTGTGGGTTTGTGCTAATACGGTTGTTGCCCCTGTTCAGTGGTTTTGCCCATATAGGGTTTGAACAAATAAGTCATTGTCGCCACATAAGGAAAGATTAGACATATGATAAATATTTTATTGGCAGTAACATTGGTGATGCAGATTACTCTCATCCTTCTAAACTCTTAAGCACTTGGAGGAGCATTGCTCATGGATCCTCTCTCTTAAGGTGTGCTTAATAGAGAGAACACATTTACTTGATATGATTTTGCGATTTGATTATCAGTCTATAACATAATCTTTATTAGTGTCTTAGTCTGCTTAATGGAGAACACATTTACATGATATGATAAATCTGAGATATCTCTACTTTGTATCTACTTCGTAGAGTATACATTTACATGATATAATGAATCTGAGGGAATATATTAACAGAAACATCTTATTTACATGATAAAAATCTAATTTACCGATTTGCTTTGCTCTAATGATTTACTTGCTATTGATTAGCCCATTGGATTTGTGTCGGTAAATCTACAAGGTATGATGAAGAACCCAGTAGGCTGAGAGAGATATGCGTGAAATCTCTGACACTGCAAACTAAACTCTATCAAATATGTCTTTGTTAGATAGTGTAGTGAGAACAAGAGTTTAAACTCACCTTATGGTATAAGGTCTCTCACTGACACGCACTGGGATCAACTACGATGAGATATGCTCTTGTAATGGATATCATTGAACTCCACTACTTTGTCAGTTTGGTAGTTTCCGAATAACTGAACATGCAGCCTATGAATGTGGTCATAATAACATCTCTATGGGATCAGAGATATACATGAAGGTCTTAAATAAACTTTATTCATCTGAATCAAGCGGCTCCAGACCACAAGAGCACGTGTTTGCTAATGGAAGTTTAAGATTTGTTAATGGTTGAACTAAATGTAATAAAAAATCAAAATAAAATATGACTTAATGCATTAATTAGTTCACATATTTAACTAATAACTCCATAAAAATATTTATAAAACAATTGATAGGGCTTTGGGGAGGGCTTTTTAGAGTCAGGCTTGGCGGGCGTTGATGGGCATGTAACGGGCCGGGCCGAGGCTTTGAACCCTCCATTCTAACCCGGTCTCATGCCCTATGGGCCGGGCCGAGATGAACTTTTCTATGGGTCGGACCGGGTTTTGGCCATTCCGGCTGACGGGCCGCCCACATGCTTTTAGGACCGCGGGCCAAATGATGACCCCTAGCCCAGACTTGTTGTAGTAAACTCAAGGCCCATTCGGTCCAAGTATGGTAGTTATTAGAGTAGTTATTTTAGATTTGTAGGATATATAAAGGCTGTAAACTTCTCTTATTAGATATAAACGAGTGATATGAATGTTGTTTAGTTTTTTTCCTTTGATTTCCTAGTTTTCCTTTTATAAATAGATTCTGATCCTAACAGAATCATATAATAGGATGTGAGTACCCTAATTGATGTGAGTTTCTATTGTCTTCACTCATCGATATTACAGTATATATATATCGATCCCTACTTCTATATATATTTTTTTCTTTTTCTTTTGGTGCTATACTTCTATATATCTTTGAGCGTTTAGGGTTTAGTATGGCCAACATCGGAGAAAGAGCAGCTCGACGGAGAGGACCGCCCGTCGTGGGAAGAAAACGGAAGTTCCGATCACTAAGTAAGATAATGAAAGAAACTGCAGGAAGAAGAAAGTGGGCGGAGTTAGAGATGGACTGCTTAATCAATGTGTTTGGAAGAGTCGGAATGGAATCACTTCTTGTGAGTGTCCCTTTTGTCTGCAAATCATGGCATGAAGCAACCCTAGATCCTTTGTGCTGGCAAACCCTCTCATTCCCTGAGTTTTTACCACTGCTCGAACCCAATAGTCTTGGTCTGGAGCCATTTTACTACAAGTTTGTTGGTTTATGCCAAGTTAAAAAGAACACTAGTTTCTCCATCACTGCTTTTGTGAGGATGGTAGTGGCTCGGAGTCATGGGAAGGTTGTTGAGATCAAATTTCCTGGCTTTATAAATGAAGAAACATTGAGGTATGTTTCGGGTTCGTGTCCCGGGATTAGGGTTTTGAGCTTGCCAGATGATGTAGTACTTTTTAACCATTCTAGGGTTATTGCGAAACTGATTGGGAAGTGGAAGCTGTTGGAGCAATTGCATTTGGGTGGCAACCTCAAGAAGATTCGCACATTCCGTGCTGACTTGGATAAGAAAAGGATGTACGAGTTGTTTCCAAGGGGGGTTGGTGTTTTTTCTCGTGAAACTATTATGGACGATATCCTGAAGCAGATTGGTATTCACTGCAAGCATTTTGTAGGTCTCAGAATTGCTCATGCTTACAAGGTAAACATCTGCAATATTGTGGAATCATTGCCGAATCTGAAGTACTTGTGGTTCGAGGAGTGTCATTTTGAAGGGAACAGTCTCGTCACGCTAGTGAAAGGCTGCAAACAGCTTGAGGTTTTGGATCTTGGCAAGTGTGGAGAACTTGAAGTCGACAGTGATATTGGTGGTGTGGAAGAGATTGCAAACCTTGCTAAGGACTATGGTGTTGAGTTTCTGTGGCAGAGTGGAGGTGAAGATGGTGAAGAGTATACTCAGTATAGTCTTAAGGCTCAGATGTGGACAAGGCAGTTGCTTTTAAACAGGGGTCGAGTGGCACCATGGATGGAACTAGCTCGTAGAGTATAATGCATTTGTATTCCTGGTGATTCTTTGCATGTCCTTTTCTTTTGAAGCTGGCATTTTCATTTCTTAGCTAAATTTGTTCTCTGTCCATATAGGATTTTGCTGCAGCCCTTTTTAAGTGTCATTCATGAAGTTTTCGTTAGTTATCACTCTAGCCAATCTTTAAGCATAAAAGAAACAGCAATCTCATATATCTTCATACACTTGCAAGAATTTCTTGTTGTACCAGTACATCCTCAGATGCTTGATTTTACACCAAAAGATATACGTATTTTTCTTTTCAGGAACAAGTGACGATATCAACCGTTTCCATAGGTATGCTTTCCCCACAGCTCAATCAGTAGTTTTCCGCCTCATCAGGTTTTGCATATCAAGTTCATTGATTTTAGCAGCAAGTATGAAGTCATTCTCTGTCAATCCACCTGCACAATGCATATCAAGAATTATTATCATTCAGTAAACGTAATATACAAAATCAGTATGGAAGAAAATCTGGTAAGTTGAATCTCCAGCTGGCAAATTTTTGAAATTGGTGCAAATTTACAGCAAATTAAGTATTCGATCAGCAGGTCAGATTTATTCAGGAATTAATCGGACTATTTACCAGTCAAAACTTCAGGAATAATCACTCTATATAAGGATTATAAGCTGTATCTCAGACAAATTATTGGTCCGGGACATGAAAGGTACACGGACATTGAAATTAATAATATAGAAGACATGAAAACCTACACTCTCAGAGAGAATCTAATGCACAACAATACAATATCATCAAAAGACAAGTGCAACTACATCACGTTACTTCATTCATAGGATCTCCTTACCAATTGCATGTGTCCATATCTCAATGGTCACATTATTCCATCCAACAAGATGAAGGTCTGGATGATGACCTGCAACAAACACATTCATGATGCTAATCCAGATTAGTTATGTTCTAAACTATTTCAGCTTAAATTCATTATATATATATATATACACAGCTGATCAGGTGCGGATTTCCATTTTTGCACCACTTCCCGATCGAATTTCCTCAAACTTCCTTCTAGACATATCTAGATCATCTTGTGTAGATCATCTCTGCAAAATTTCAGCCAATTTGGTGATCGTTAAGGCTCTCAAAATCGAAAAACAAATCGACGGCCTGTATTCTGTCCGGTTCAGGTATATAACAGAAAAACGCAAGTTTGAGGGCCTTAACGATCACCAAATTGGCTGAAATTTTGCAGAGATGATCTAGATATGTCTAGAAGGAAATTTGAGGAAATTCGAGGAAATTCGATCGGGAAGTGGTGCAAAAAATAGAAATCCGCACCAAAAACTTTGGTGTGGACGTCCGCACCTGAACAGCTTTGTATATATATATATATATGCAGGGATCTAGAAATCAGAAAAGAGGCTTAAGATACCTTCCGCTTCGGCAACATCAGCTACGAGCTTAAACATTTCCAATCCTTTAGTAAAGGATTTAACTCTCCATGACTTTTTCAGTTTCAACAAACCACTTTCACTTATCAAATTCCATCCATCCACCTAAGCCAAATACATACCTTAGAGAAGAAACACATATACTTTAAGTGATTAATAATACAGCGAACCACAAACCTTCGGGAGTAGATTACTTGCTGATTCTTCAGTCATAGGTCGCATATCCTTTGAGGTGCAGGGCACGCACTTCTTTGTTGACAAATCTAATGAAGCCAGAAAATCGTTGGATACGGAAATAAAATTTGATATACAATGAAGAATCATAATGCTAGTATTAACAAAATTTGATATTAAGCATAGAGTCAGAAAGACCAATCAGTAGGTTCCTTCCCTATAATGAAAAAGAGCCTCTATATTATTGGAAGCCAGAAAAGTTTTTAAGGAGCAGAGAAAGAAAGAACAGAGATTCAACCCACAAGTAAAAACAAAACAAAAACAACTCAAAAACATATCTGAATTGCAAATGTACATACTAAGACACATTCATGGCATCTATTTTTTTAACTAACTAGCATCAGAGAGAAAAGTACAGATTCCTAAAAGGTTTGCAGTGACATTACCTACCAGTAGGTGACCTATACTCCTAACTGCCAAAGTAGTACCGGGACTGATATTTTTAAGTTTGATGATAAAGGTCGTGATTAAGCATATCTCAAAGTTGACAAACTGATAGATCACCAAATTTCTCAAAACAGGGACTTTATTTAACTTTTCCATCTTAGGAACTAGTGATTGCATAGTAGAAAGATTAGTCTTTCCATGCTATAGAATCTGAAATTCGCGAACAATTGTGTGTGAAACAATGACATCAACATGGCTTTCAGTGGATTATATCAAAGTAATCGGAAAGTTTTGGTATATAAATTGAAGTTCCGAGTTGAATGAAAGGTCTAGACGCACCTTGGCCAGTGCAAAAAGTTCTAAATCCAGAAACTGAGTTTCTACTGGATGACACCCCGACATTGTTCTGAAGTATCTCATATACTCGGCTACTGGAACTGTATTTTAAGTACAGAATTCATTCTCACAAACTCAAGAAGCGGAGTACTAAATTACAAAAACCACGCATTCTAAAAGAAGAAAAGTGGATGCATACTGCAGTCAGCAGTCAATAAACCAAACAAAAACAGAATCTTTCACTATAAAATTGAAGGATGTTTTGAAAACTTTGCACCCAATAATACAACTACAGCCGATACAGATACTAGGTAGCCCAATTCACAGACAGAGTGTAATCATCATAACACAAATCCGGCATCAACCACATTACAAGTAGCACACCTATCAAATAAACCCAATACTCCTTTCCACTCTACTCTTTCTATTCACATTGATCAGAATGAAGATCAGTAAAACAAAGGGTATGCAGAAACAATCAAAAGATCAGATTTTTATCCGGTCTGATCAAACATTAGCTAAACCCAATAGCAAAACATCAAAACCAAATAAAAGGGCATGCAGGAAAGTACCGTCCATGAGCTCCAAACAGGTTCTGAAACACTGACACTACTGCTACCTGAAAAACCAAACACAAAAACAAACTCAAATACCAAAACCAAATCTAAACCCATTAACAATCACATTGAATTACAGAAAAAGATGGCACCTTTGGGATTGGAAGCTGTAACATTCGACTCATGAATATGGGATTTTCTTTAAGCTCAAGATCGGTGGGGCAAATTGGCAAAACAAGAACCATTTAACACAAACTTTGTGGTCCCAAATACAAATAGATAAACTTTCGGGGTCTCTTTAGTAATAACCAAAATTTGAGTGGTGGGTTTGGTATTAATAAACGTGTCATGTAAACATAAACTTTCGGGTTCGTCGTCTTCGTCTCTCTGAGAAAATCAAAACTGCTTCTCCGATCAAAATGGTTAGTTTTTTTTTTTCTCTAATTTTTTTTTCTTTGCTTATATATATGGTTGATTTGATAAGTAGTAATTTCTAGGGTTAGGGTTTGGTGCCACGTTTGCCGTGAGCTTCTTGATCCGAGTGTCGGTTGAGCTGGATCTTGCAGATCCTGAAACTACGACGTAATTGGAATACGAGTTTTTGGAGATAGATTTGTGTAGGCATGCATTGTTGATCGGAAACTAAGAAATTTGTTAATAAAGTCACAAGCTTTGATTGTTTTGTTGCTGTGAATTGTAATTGATGCTGAGAAATGTAAGAGAGACAGTGATGGAGTGTGATTTAGGGTAAAAAGGGGATCAATTTGACATGTTTAGGTGGAATTTGAGCTGCCATGGCCAATTGAGGTAGTAAGGTTTTGGTGTTTGCTTGTTTTGGGTTTGATTGATGATGTTATAGGAATGTGGAGCACAATGTAGGTAGTGTTATGAGTGGATTATGATTGAATTTCTGATAATTGAGCTGATACGGAACTAGTAAGCTTGCGCAAGCTGATTAGGATATGATTACGGTGCGCCAGTAATGGGGATATATTTGTTAGGTAGGGTTTCTTGGTTGCAATATAAGGCAGATGTGGTTTCCCAAAAGAAAATTTGTGCGTTCACTGTGTTAGATATGAAAATATCTCTATTTCCTGTATGCTAACGTAGGCTAGAAATCGTGTCTGGTAACACGAAATTATGCCATTCTGTTGCTTGTTTGGCTGGTCTTGTTGGAAGCATTGTTGGACTTGGTGTTGTATCGCATTTGAGATAACATGGAAGAGATAGTTGACTTGTAACTTTGAAGAGTAATGTGTTAAATAATAAGATAATGTAAGCTTTTACACTATTGGAGGCGTGATACGCAATTGCTTGCCCATGATAAACATGAATCAGTAGATATCTGACCTTAATTGGACGGGGCTAGGGTGTATATCCTAGTATTCATAATGCTACAATAACTGCTGCATTGAACTTATTATCTTTTGGCAATATCTGAGCTCTTCATTGGATGTTATTTGTAGGAGTCATGCCCTACTGTAAAGAACATCCTCCTCCTAGATTCTGAAGGAAAACGTGTAGCTGTCAAGTATTATTCAGAGGACTGGCCAACGAATAATGCAAAAGAAGCTTTTGAGAAAGCTGTTTTCACTAAAACTCAAAAGACAAATGCACGGACAGAAGGTAATTTGTGCTCTAATTATTTATCTTTATGTAATATGAGTGTTGTCAATTTCGTTTAGCTCTTGCAAATTTCTACTCCCTTGCATGAGGTATTCTGTTGTTTTGACTCTTTAATTCGTAACAATTTCTTCGAGTGCAGCTGAGATAGCGATGTTTGAGAACAGCATAGTAGTTTACAAGTTTGTTCAAGACCTTCACTTTTTTGTTACTGGGGGTGATAATGAAAATGAGCTCATTTTAGCCACAGTTCTTCAGGGATTTTTTGATGCAGTTGGAATTCTCCTCAGGTTGTTCTCACCTCTTCTGTTTGTAGACAATACTATAAAGTAATCAGATTTTGATACTCATTTTGGCTTACTTTTGTGCAGAGGCAATGTGGACAAAAAGGAAGCACTTGAGAATTTGGACCTCATTCTACTATGCCTTGATGAAATTGTTGATGGCGGGTGAGTTATAAGTTAAAACCTTCATGTGAATAAAGTTTGGTAGTGTAATTCAGGTAATTAAATTTCCAAGGTTCAGCTCATTATTTTTAGTAGTAGACTGAAGATTTTGCATGATATAACAACAAAGGTAATGATGCGTAGTGCATGTTAGGATGTTTTGCATCTCAATTTGGGATTGCTGTTCCCAGTCCACTAGCTGGGGTATAGTTTTGGGCAATGGCTATTCTGTTTGGTAGGCAGGGGGGTTCATCTGTGGCTGTTTAGTTCATACTGAAATGGGAGATTTGAATATCAAGGGAATGCCACTAGTTGAAGAATTTGTTGATTGCCGTCGGTGCTATATTTTTGAGATCTTACCTTATCCTTAGAGGTGTATTTTTGGTGGAAAGTTGTTTGATAGTGTATCTTTGGTGGAAAGTTGTTTAATAGTGTATTTTCTTGCCTAAGCTTGGTTACGTTTTGTGGTTTACCTTTCGTTGTATTCATATTTGTTTTTCAAATAATACCCTCTATACAGGAGAGGGTTACTATTTCTACCTGGACTAACATGTTCTTTTCTTTTTGCACAGCATTGTTCTTGAGACCGATTCAAATGTTATAGCAAGTAAGGTTGCGAGTCATAGTATTGATTCTGGAGCTCCATTATCTGAGCAGGTATGTCAATTCTCGTATGCCTTACCTAACCCCATAACAATGATCTTCATCAATTTAAATCAGACATGAAAAGCAATTCAAGTTAACAACTAGACTGAACCAACCATATTGTATATTGATTTATATCTTCTTCTATTTGCAGACAATAGGCCAAGCACTTGCTACTGCACGCGAACATTTTGCCAGATCTCTTCTCAAGTGAGTGGATGACAGGAGAAGCATGGAAAGAACATCAGTCTAATATATTCTTATCCATTAGGTGTAATGGCTTATAGTAGCGCATTCGCGAAACTGCATACTATAAGAATTTATCACTTCCTTTCATCTCCTCTTACAGAACTCGAATGATTTACACATTAGAACAATTCAAGTAAAAGCTTCAGAATTCAAGTTATGGATTTGAGATACAGAGATATGTTTTTGAGTTGAATGTGATCATCACATGGGTACTTGAGAATGTTTCTACCATTTACTAATTACATGGGCACCATTACGAGATGTTTAATGCCAAGTTATGTTGGTTCCACACTCCCGATTTTATTGCAGTTTTTTTTGGAAAGCACATCTTTATTTAACCCCATATTGGTAGAGGCAATTAGGCATGTTAAACCTAAAATCCATTATTCTTAAAGTATTTGGACAGTGTTAGAAGTTAAATCTAACAGAAAAATGACATCTCAAATCCATTAGATTCAAACTTACAAATACGACTATTTAACAACATACCAAGTTTCGATTATGCATCTATTTTGTTACCGTATCACTAGGAATCATTCTCAATACGCCCCCACTACACTAAATGAAGCCTGCAACATTTCCTTTCAACTAGAAATTCTCAAGACAAGAGCTTGGTGCAAAATGCACTTCCAGGCTTTCGGCACTGTAACCTACTCGATGAGGATATAATTTGCGTTACCTCTGAATGCATCTCCCAATGTTGGCGGTAAATTATTCCGAGACACATTTTTACGAACCAGGGCATGAGTTTCTGCCTCGTGTTGAAACATCTGAACCAACTCTTGAAGCTCTAATTTTCTAACTTCGACTTGCTCTTCGGCAATAGGCTCTTTCAACCCAAGGTAAAGCAACCCAAGTAGAATTAGCACGATTCCAATAAAAAAGAGTATGCCTGTAAATAGGCCAAATGCATATGGTGTATTGTTTGCTCCAGGCATTCCATCAACATTGATTCCAAAAAGCCCGGTGATGATGGAAAGCACAAGGCCACAACCACCAAAAACAGCAAGATTATGTGTCACTCTTAGGCTTCTGTCCTGGATTAATATTGAAAAGAGGACAAAATCAGCAGTTAATAAAAATTAGATATAAATAAAGTTCCATTAAATTTCACGTTATTGTTTGCGTACAGACCTGCAACCATGCACGAACAGTGCTCTGCATCACATCCTGAATTGTAAATAAGCGGCCACGAACTGCTTCTTGCTCCTCAATCATTTCTCTTGTGCTCTTTCTTATTTTCTCTAATAAGGTTCTTGTAATATTTCCTCTCAAATGTTCAAGAAGCTCAAACAAAATCTCCTCTCTTGCATGAAGTGACCACTTTACTCTGATGACCTGGAAATGGATTTTTCAGGAAATTAATCAATTTTGTTGACATTTTAACTCTAAAGGACACTAAAAAAAGTGACTAGTGACTGTTCTTTAAATAAATATCACTGTGACTTGGATTTTCCACTTCAACAGTCAAGAGAAAAGAGGTCACTGATAAACAGATATAACATAATGTATAGTTGCTAAAAGTTAGTTTGTCCAAAATAAATAGTATACGGGTTAAACTATAGTACAAGTAGGTTGAAATCAATGACATCCAAACATATTCTTAGACCATAAACATTCACTGTAGGTCTTATTATAGAATTAGAAATCATGTAACAGATAACCTCAGATATCATACTCAAATTCAATCTTCATTTCCTAATGAAAAATCAGGCTATTTCTCATATTTAATGGTTTACTAGCAAAAAGATGTAACATACCTGTCTCGATAACTTTCTGATTTCTTGGTTGAGAATTATGCTGAATAGATTCAAATCTTCATGGTTTCTCCTATTCATTGAGGAAAGAACATTTATTAGTCATAGACAAAATGGTATCAACTTATTACTTAATGAGATAATATCACTTTATGAGGACTATCTAAGGAAGTACCTGTTCATAAACTTCAATTCAATCTCATCTGCGGCACCAAATATGGATTTGCGGAACAGCCTGAAACAACCAACACATCAAAGACATAAGGAAATTAGAATATACGGACTCAAAATACTCTAAAATCTATTCTGAGATAAATGAACCAACTTTCATGTAAAACAAACTAATCAACCCTGCTGAAAGACGATGTAAAATGTCCAAATCTATAGCATAAACAATCAAAACGTCTGCTTTAACATATTGCATGAACTGAACTGTAATTGTGTCTTTGTGTGCATGGGGGAGCATTTACACAAATACCATATAAACTCATTGCAGCATTTTTGAATGCATAGATGAAAAGGGGAAAAGAGAAGAAAGCATTTCATATGATTGGAACACAAAAACTAGCATTCATGAGACTAGACAAATAATTGATGTAGCATTTTAAAAAGTATGTGTTGTAAGCTGAAACAAATACAATCAATAAATATCAACATTACCTATCATCCCATCGAGTAAGGCGGCTAGTTAGATGTGCTATGACTTCATGCACTGTTTTTGGTACATTATAGCCTCCAGTGGAAAGAAGTTCCTAATCAGAGCAAAGACAAAATGGAATAAACATGGCATCACAATAAGTTAATAAATTGCACGAGTAATAAAATCATAGTTTAGTTTAGAATCAAAGCTATTAATAAGCACAACCTGAACTTCTGTGATGCCCAACACATTTATATTTGATACACGCCCTTTCACATGCAAAGCAGTTACAAGGAAGTTTTGTGCTTGCCAGGAACGAAGTACAACGGGTATATCATCCTCATCAACAAATGGATTACCAACTGACTGTCCCAAGAGTTCAAATAACAACCCCCCAGAAACTCTAACTGGGACCTGAATAGAAGTACAAAGCATGATCAATAAACAAGGAAACAAGAGCTCACACAAGAATGAAAGCCAAATTCATTCTCAAGATTGACAAATATAGCTCATTTATGGGAGGGCTCAATTTTGTTACTCTTCACCTCTGTGGATCCACTCGTAGGATTCACAAGTATCAAGCAATGTATACAAAACTCAAAGATATACCAACTAGAAGTCCTTACTTTCCTAAATGTCATGAATCATGAAATAAAGGGACAAAAGATACAAAAGAAGAGACAAAGATGTTTTGTGCAAATTTTCAGTAAAGAGCTTATTGGCTTTCCTAGCAGTCTAATAGTGCGGATATAAGACCTCTCAGGCTTTAACCCAAGCCACCACATTTTATTGGCTTAGAAAGCTATTTATCATCCTAACAGTTCATAAAATTATTGGTAGTTTCTAAGTATAGAATATTCTATATGCAATGGCCATACATCACAAATTGCAATAGGGGTGCACAATCCTACAAGCCACCATCTGTAGTTAAGGCGATTCAATCCCAGGTCTACTTTCTTATTACAAGAGGCCTAAAAGCTGATTCTTCCAAGTAAATAGCAATTCCATATTATGTAAGATGCACTTTACCTCATATAATAGGTGTTTCATTTTATCACTAATCAGTCGACTTTCATCTCTTAAAGCTAAACTGACAGCGGGATGTAGCCACTGGGCATTACGGAGCCAATCTTCAACCGCAGGATGACTTGCAGAGACATGGCACCACCAGACAGGCCCTACTGGACGCTCCCAATATGGAGCTGCTAAGTCTGCAACAGTGAAATCTTCATCATCAATCCCAAACTGTTGAGGATCCCAACCGGCATCAGCTTGCACATTTTGGACGATTTCTGAAATTCTAACCCACCCAATTGGCACCCAGTGATCAGTTACTCTTTCACCATCATGAGTCGGGCTGTATTTGTAATCACCACTTATGGACTTGTTCCTGTCATGTATTGGGAAAGAAGACTCTTGAACTCCTTTAGAAGGAACCCGCAGCTTCTCATGGTCACCACCATCTGTATGTTGTCTGCTTGGGATTGTTGAGCCAGATTTCAAACCAATTGATTTCTTTCGACCCCGAATGAACTCAAAAGCACAGATAAGCCCCTCAGTCCAAAGTTCACTCCCAGGCATGACATCTTTACTATAACCGTTCTTATGGACATCTGGTTTCTTCGGCTTATTGCTACCGGCACAAGAAATGCTGTCACCTGTTTTACTCTTGTTGCTGTCTTCCATCTACACATACACATAAAGTTAACAAACCAGCTACTGCTCTAACAAGAAAAATAATTTCTATTTCCCTCAGAAAAAGAAACCAAGATGCTGAAATTGGTGATCACAGCCCAAAAATGCAATGCATGAAACCATCAGATTCAAAGCATCCCTGTAATATAGGCATTTAGCACACCATAGATGATAAAAATCATATCTTGCCAATTCTTTGGTATCAGAAACTTGAACCCACAATGCAAACTTGAAGCAAAGCACTTCACCTTAATTTCTTACCATTTCACATACCAACAATTCTTAAAAGAACTAAACTTTACCCATAATCAAGAAAAGCGAAAGAACCCAGAAAAGAAAAGGCTATGTCTGATTGTCTACCTTAAAACTGAGATGAAAATTGAAGTGATGACCCTTGATGAGAAGAACGGTGGTATTATCAAGAAAAGAAAAGGGCTTTTGTGATGCGTTCTAGAATGAATCAAGTAAAGTTTTTCTATGAAAGATTACAGAAGTGGAAAGATTACCGAAGAAAGAAGAAGGAAGAGTGATTCTGAAACAAACTGCCATATAAAGTGAAGGCCTTTCTCCACTGACAACAATGCTTAAAGTTTAATGCTTTAACGCGTTGGAAGCTGCAACTTCCAAACTGGGGGCTTGAGGAGCACTCTCGCAGGTTCCCTGTTGGGTAAAGACACTGTCTAGTTTTTACAGTTAGTTTGTGAGACTGAGATTTTGTTGTTGTTTTCTAATGAAATTGAGACTTCCAGCGACGACAATTCGTCGGTTATAAGTGTGGTTAAGTTTTACTTCTTTATGGGATGAGGGGCGCCGGTTGGAGAGCCCTATACCGATGTAAATTTGTTGATTTGAAGATTTTTAGTGTTCAAATACAGATACCCATTCCCATACAAAAAAAAAAAAAAATTTATACAGATTTACCAGTTTCCTTATATTACTTTTGAAGGTACATCTTAATGAATTTATCAACACCGTAGTGTGACATTTATTTACATTTTATGAGAAGCTTAAAATTTAAGAACACCATTCGAAATCTAAGAAACTAAATCTAAAAACATCATTTGAAAGAAATCTTATACGCTCTAACTTATGTGAGGATTGTAAAATCCACACACCCCAAATTAAAGTACACATTTTTTTTTGATAACTTAAATTTTATCTTTTAATAACTTTATTTTTTATGAAATGTTACCAGAAAAAAAAATTTGTGAACTTCAATTTAGGACGTGGATTTCACAACTAAGAAGTTAGATCTTTGGCAAGAATGTCAACAAAACATGTCAACGTCAACAAAACATGTCGCAACCTACTGAAGAAAACCAACCCAGATGCAAGTAGCGGGGTCTCAGCAGTATCCCATATTGGTTACTTCATTCAAAGCAAACAATGATTTTACTATAACAAAGAAAGGCGATGAGCGAGAAACGAAACGGGGCGTAGTATAGTACTTCACTAATCCAAATTAGCACACTGCGTTCCTACGTTAAGCATGACAGGAAAAATAAATATCTAGGATACAACCTCGTGGCACAGGGCAGCAGCCAGTCAAGGTCTCTTTTATGACCAAATAAGGATACATGATGATTATTAAGAGGCCTAATGCCTCTGATTGGCCACTTTCAAACTCGGAGTGAGACCCTGAAAAACCTGGAGGTGACTGAGATTAGTAGCTGTTTTGCCATAATTGTTGAGACTGCTTAGAAGGTTGGCCCTGTGAGCCACCCAGGGATGCGTCCCTTGAACTTTGCTGTTGATGATCGAGGGACATCCCTGTCTGAGAATGATAGAAGTTTGGGTAGTTTAGAGCTGCTCCAGCAAATTGCTGCGATGGTTGCTGGGTTTGGCGGAAACCAGCATGCTGTTGATTCTGCCCCTGGAAACTGTAATAATTGCTGGCTGGAACAGCGGGCATTGCTCGGGAACCAGGTCCGTGTACCCACATGCCTGAGTTGTCATTCTGAGAAAAGAGCATAAAATTTAAACAATAACAATTACAATAAAGCATAATGGGGCAAAAAGTACAAGACAAATAACAATAATGTGTGGATACAGTATCCTTCTGGTAAACCACGTGACAACATACTTGGCCACTCATCGTTGGATCTAATGGTGTTCTCTGTTAAATGAAATTTTGAAAGTAAATGAATGGTTGCCGGTGATTATCCGACTTTCCTATAGTTTATTTGGTTATTTTCCAGCACTGCATTATATCTAATTGCGGATGACCAAGCATCCACTGGTCACCTGATGACCAAGAATGTGTCCAAGGGGAGGAAAAAGGGACTCATATATGAGCGGGTTTGAAAGGTATTTAAAAGAACAAAAGCTAAGTACTAATGTGCATTTACTGAGACCGGTAATACAACATTACCTGCTGCTGAAGTGACATCAAATGGTTACTGTCCTTGTACTGGGAGCTTATAACATCATCATAACCGATTGTTGTGCCGGTAGGTGCAGATGGAGGATTCAACGGAAAGTTTCCTCCAGGAATGCTAGTTGAACTACCAAACCCATAACCAGAAGGAACATTTGCAGACTGGGGCAAGCTGCTGACAGAAACACTATTTTTATACTGTGGGAGAACTGCAGCCAGTGACTGATGGTATGTGCTGTTACCAGCAAAAGCTTGCTGGAATGCTGATGGCATATATGTGTAGCTCTGAGGCAAGAAAGGATAACCAATCATGTTGGAAAAATGTCCCAAAGGTAGACTAGGTTGAGAGTAAGGGTGCATCAGGTGTTGTGGAAGAGCAGGTCCAGTTGCAACACCAGCACCGGGTAGGGTCTGTTGAGTAGGTTGAGCAGAAGAGATGCCACCTGCTCTCAAAGCCTGCATTCACACAAAAATTTGGTAGAAAAATTAGTACTCAATGTGTAATAATCATGAACTCTCTTACTTGTTTAGCTTTTTGTTTGTTTAAGATATCAAACTATGTTCTATTCAGGCAGTCAATTCTCTGACATTTACTATTTCAACCTATTCTCATCAACGAGTTCATGGTGTTAATATCATCTTCCAGAAACTACTTTAACTGAGATGAAAAGGCAAGTCAGCAAGATTAAAAATAATTATACAAGAAACGATCCTATTACTAGTTTCCTGCCATAATCTGCAATTTTCATAATATCTTGTCTAATCCGACTATAACAACTACAATATCATCTAACTGAAACTAGCAGCAGAAAATAAGAAGTGTAAATGTATCGGCCAAAATGAGCATTTTCATTATTGCGATTAATTATGCATGCCGGTATTTTGGAAACAGATATCTTCCATAAGATTAGGACATGTGCACAGAAAAGAGGACATGTCACGTTTCAAGTTACAATCATAACAAATGCTGAAGGGATTGACTTCAAATCAAACTCATGAAAATGGCAATAAAAAAAATTAAAAAAAACAAGGCAAAGAGAAGGGATTGAGTTTCTTGTCTATCTTTAACTGAAACATACGGCCAAATTTTTTTAGTTTAACTCAATCAAGACCAGAAGGGACTGGTTACACCAAACACAACCCCAAGGCGGGAAAATACCATAAATTCAGCCAACTTGATGAAGATTGACAAAAGAACTTACGTTGAGCTGTAAGAATCTCAATTTAAAATGATCATATTAACAACTTTTTCACTGCGCAAGAGCATTTTGCATCTGGAGTGTAAAAACTTTGTTCTTGAAAGAATATTGGTTTCAAGTACCAAAAGAAAAAAAATATCATAAACAATAAAAGGAAAGTCACCTCTGGCATGGACATGGTGGGACCGCTGATGGAAGAAGGCACGTTGCTATATTTTGTGGGCATAGATTGTGTCACAGGGAAAGGTGAGTATGGAAGATCCTCCCTTACATTCTGAGCATTTGAACCCAACAGTGTGCTGGGCAATGAGTTTGTGTATGCCTGCTGAAAAGAGAATATGCGAAATGAGATTCAACTAGATTAATGAACTCCACCTATACATGGATTACATAGTAATTCAAAGGAAAACTCACATATCAATATATATTCCACCTACTCCTACATAACTGTGAACACCAAAATAGCCAAATACAACTGAAAGTATAAAGTAAATAAAGGATTGGCTATATGCTCCCTACAATTTCCCATATTAGCTTTTTCAGTGCAGATTTGAGTAACAATGTTTCACACTTCCAATAACTGTCCTTGGTATTTCTTTCCCACTCCTCACACCATCATGCATGCACCATTTGATTCCCTAACTTCTAGTCCACTGGTGTAATTAAAGAGCACATGCCCCAACATACATTATCTAGCACTAGCAATTAGTGTCATCATAAAACCAAGACGACAGGGACTGTTAAAAATCTAGAATGAGAGTTTATCTTAAAAACTAAGAATTCCAACCACCAAAACTTAATAGTTTATCAATTACCATCATGCTTGAAAAGGGAGCATTGTTCTGCATCTGTGAACTCTGTTGGTGAGAAAATGCCATATTCAGTTGTTGAGAGCTGTCATAGGCAAATCCAGGTGCAGAAGGAAAAGTATATTGAATGCCCTGATCAGCTTCAGGGGTTTCCTGTTTTAAGACCTCTGGTTGTGGCACTGAAGGAGAATCATAATCTCCAGCATTGGCCCCAGTTCTATGAACCAAACTTCCATCAGAGGTATTTATGAGATGCTCGTCTCCATAGTAGTCAGGATTTCTGCAGGATAACATATCTCTTCAGAGGACGTTAAACAACCAACATGTATAAACACAGCCAATACTATCTGATGGACATACCTAGCATCTGAGTGCCCAACAGCAGAAACATCTACTGTCGGAGATGTTTCTTCCAAGTCACTTTTCAGTGGATGAGAACTTGCAAGATCAGGTTCAGGGCCAGATCGGAAACTTCCAAAGCTCAAGTGCAAGCAATCTGGAGTATGGAGCTGTAGGTGATTTGGAATGACTACTGGGGGAGGGTTCTCGTCTTCAGGTGGTGCTCCCCTATCATCCTTCTGTAAGTCAAGCTGCTGCAAGTTTGCAGCCACTGATGAAGCATCATGCTCACCTGAACCTAAAAGAGATGCACAAAATAAGAATTCATAGGACAGAGACATTAGCATCTATATGTAGTTTTGCAGCAATGTTACAATCACCTACTCATGTATTCAAAATGCAACGCATAAAAGAACCGTTAAAGTGCAACTGTACCATTCTATAATTCACAATCGATAGAAATTCTATGGGTTGCGAAGAAAGACACAGGCTTGGCTAAAAACAAAGCATCATGGTTACCTTCATTATCCTCGAGGACATGTCTCTGTGTATGGTAGGGATCGATATCCTCATACGAGCTATTATCAAACGCTGATGCATTGGCCGAGTTATCTTCTTGCACATTTCTACCGGAAACAGAAGTAGGCCCATCATGGCTTGTGTTCAGTGCCTCAACGGAACCATCATCTTCCGTATCATCCGTATCAACCTCATCTAGTTGGGATGTTACATGCTGATTAGTGTTATCCACGGGAAAGCTAGATGAATTAGCATACAGCTCAGAATTTGCAGGTTTCCCTAAAATGGAGGACATGCTAACACCTGGAGGATGCTCAATCAAGGGCCACTCATCAGCCAAGGGCTTAGTCTGCGATGAATTCAGATTGTATCCTGCTGCAGGAGGTGCCCCTGTATCATGATGATTGACAATATGAGCTGGGGGTGCCTTGGCTTGCGGCCTACCCTTCTTAACAATGTCAGCCATTGAAACTTGACCTGGCACCCCTCCCATGCAGACTGATATCCAGAGGAAGGCTGTGAGGATGAAGATATTCCATCATCAGCTAGTGATGTGACTTTATTTTCAGCTGCCACCGAATCACTGCAACATACATAACACATAAATTAGCACATATATGCTATTGAGAATGTACATACCCATGCTTTTAATGCATATCCAAGAACAACAGAAGTAACAAAATGATTCACAAACAATAGAATTGACAAAACCATAACAGGTTACATGTTAACAGATCATCTGTGATTTACATACATAGAAAAGGCGTAATTAGAGAATTTAACAGACCGCTATGATTTACTTATCAAGACTCCCCAGAGAAGGCTTATTTAGCTCAGTAACTTCCGGTGCATATGCAAATCCACAAGCAATTTAACAAAAGCAAGTCAGCTATGGCATCAGACTGATATTTTAAATTTATCACCTGTATGTAGGAGGTCGTCGGCTCGAGTTATATCCAGTTGTGCCAGCCGCAGTAGAGGAAGAACCTGCATAGGCAGGTGTTCCATTTTCCTTCCTGTACGCAGGTCTACCATGCAAAGAACCAGACTCTGGGGAAAAATGTGGCAGAATAGATGAGTCAAGACTAAGCTTATCAAGGCTCCACATCATATTTTTCAAACTCAACAAAAGAAAAGCTATTTTCCCTTAAATTTCCATGGCCACATACCATTAGTGCCAAAGTGGTTTGATCCGCCACGTGAAGCATAGCGATCACCACCTCTACCACCATAATTTGAAAAATTAGCACCGCGGGACCTAGAATCCGTTGGTTCCTTACTCTGCAGCAAAATGAGAGACTCACAGACGTGAGAATAGTAAACAACAATACAAAACCGCTACAAAAAAATGCAAACTGTATAAAGTTTTGTACTTTCAACACTCACGCACCTCCTTTTTCTTCTCGCGTTTGCTCTTCACTTCATGAAAAGGATCTGCACAAGTTAAAAGCTTTCGATTAGACTCAAAATTTCAACAAAACATATATATACACAGTCGTATCAAATCCATACAAGCTCCGAGACCACTTAACACACAATACACAACACACAACCCAAAAACATGTCATATTTCGACAATACTTCAATGATTATACATAACAAGTTCAAAACTTTAGTTACTGACTGCAGCTATAAGCATTGGATTAACAAGTATCACAAATTGGGCAAAATTAAAACCTAAACCTAAACCTCAAAATTTCACAGCTGTCCTAAAATGGCCCCAAAAAAAAAACCTAAAACCCAAAACAACCCAAAACTGGAAAAAACAAATTGAATAGCAAAGATTGAAGCTTTGAGAATTGAGAGGGGACCTTGAGCAAGAAGACGATTGACGGCTTCATTAGGGTCCATGTTACATTCCTTAAGCATAGCATAGATCTCCTGCTCAGTGCAGTTATTCACTATCTCTTTCAAGCTCTGAACGATCTTCCGGGACCCACCTGGTATTCCGGATATTCCGCTACTCCCCTTCCCATTCCCTCCGCCGCCGCCTCTCCCGCTCATTTTTTTTCTTTCTCTCTCTCTCTCCGCCGCGCCTCCTCCGTCAGATCTGACCGGTCCCCGCCCAGACGGCGCTCTCTGGTTTAATCTAGGTTTGGTTTCTCTCTGCGGACAAAAAGAACAAGGAGATAAATATCTTGGCTTTTGGGGTCTTTGAAGGAAGGCCTTCTGTGTTGTGCACTGAGAAAACCCTCGCTTTCTTTCTTCTCTCTCTTTTCTTTTTCTATTTGCCTCTCTCTCTCTCTCTCTCTCTCTTCTGTGAGTGCTAGTGTCTTTTTTATTGCCGTATTTTCGCAATAGAAATTAGAAAAAATTAAAATCTAAGGTAAATATTTCTTTGTAAGATCTAGGTAAATATTTTGTTGTGCAAGGTTAAGTTTTCTTTAGAAACAAATTCTAGTTTACGTACCCTGTAATTTTAGTGACTAAAATCAGTTCAGTCTCTCTATTTACGAAAACTCCATTCTTTTTAGCCTCTTAACTCTACAAATAACTACTACTTTAGTCTTAAATTTTGATGTTGGCTCTAGAAAATGAAAACTAAAAAAAAAAAAGACTGATATAATCAAACTGAATTCAAACTTCCACACATTAACAACACCGAACCTTAAACTCCAAAATTATCTATTAAAGTAACACAAGCAAAAACACCAGAAAATGAACTGAACAACATATAAAGGCAAAACCCTTAAATTTGCATTCAAGCTTGTCAATAAAAGCTACTACATAACAACCAAATAGGTGCATAATTCTGAAAAATATTAGACAATCAAACTTAGACAACACTTGACGTCATTTTTGGAGCCAACATCAAAATTTGGACTAAAGTGTAGTCATTTGAGAGTTAAAAGACTAAAAAGTTGGATTTTCGAAACAAGAGACTGAACTGATTTTAACATCAAAGTTCAGGGTACTAAACTGAGTTTTCCTCTTTTCTTTATTAGGCCGTTATAATGAATAGAAAAGTAGATCGAGCAATTGAGAGGTAAGAAGCATCTTCAGTTGAGCGTCTTTATATTATGAAATGCAACAAAAGTGTCTTAATGTGAATGACTCGTATATGAAGTTACGATGTAATCGAGGTAACACTAATCGATGAATGTGAGTTAGACTCAGTGTATATATTGTGTTGTGGGTGGTAAGTTTTCTTTATTAGACATTTGCAGTAAATATAAAAATATATTAAGCGGCTAAGAAATAAGAAACTTCTTCAACTAAATATTTTTATACGATAAAACACGATAAAAGTTTGTTGATGTGAAAGACTAGACATTGAGGGCGTAATACTTATTACAGTTTGGAGAACTTAATAGTCTTCGTTACTATGCTCCCAAAACTATATTCTAAGTAATTTCCAAAGCTATCACAATGATAACGACGAAATCCCTGGATCTATATACTAGGTCTTAGTTCATATTCCTTCATAAAAATAATTCCATAGATATCGAGTGGTGTTACTAACGCGCCCCCAAAAGCGAGTTCGCCATATAAAATGATCATGCTTATCTACATACGCATAGTCATAGTGGGCCCGGTCTCCCTTACCAGCTGGCCCACGGGCCACTATCACCCGGAAGGCCCTGACGTCCTTAACGGCCGTTAACGGCTTTTATTTAAACCCGAAAAAAAAGGTCTAGAATTTAGGAAGAGGAAGAAGATGAGGGTCTTGCTGGTGAGCAACACCACCACCACACTCTCACTATCTTTCCCGCCATCGCCGAAACCCTCAGCTCCGTCGCGATTGGGCCCGGACTCGGTCCGTTGGGCCAAGAAAGCTCTCGTCGGAGCCCTAGGCGGGGCCCTCTCGCTCGGTCTTCTAGTCTCTTCTCCCTCTTCTTCTCTAGCGATCGAGTCTCCTTCTCCTTCTCCTCCCTCCGTTCCAGAGTACTGCAGAGAAGACGAAGGTGACGTCATCGCGGAGCCGGGAGCGCCGGAGCCGGTGGCGACGAACGAGGGGATTGTGGAGGAGGCTTGGGAGATTGTCAATGACAGCTTTCTCGACACCGGTGGCCGGAGCTGGCTGCCGGAAAATTGGAAGGTACGGCGGTGATGAACTCTACAGTAAATTTTATAAAGTAGTTGAATTTATGTGTGAAGTAATAAAAAGTTACTGTGGTGGTTTGTTTAGATGAAGAAGGAAGATATAAGGACTAGTTCGATCAAGACGAGATCAAAGGCTCATAATATGATCAAGAGAATGCTGGCTAGCTTAGGGGATCCTTATACGCGGTTTCTTTCGCCTGATGAGGTGATTGCATTCACATTAATTTCGTTATTGTTTATGTCGAAAAGTGATTTCGAGAAGCTTAGGTTGAGGAAATGAGAGCTGTTGCTGTGAATGTTATACTTTTTTAAGGAGTGCTTGTTGGCTTTAGTTATGAGTTTATAGATTGTATCTTATTCCATTGGCGTTGTGTCGGTTTTTCTTATGATGTTGAAAATGAAAGTTCTCCAAGATGGCGAGGTATGACATGAGTGGTATTGGAATAAACCTCAGGGAAGTTCTGGATGACAATGGAGATGTGAAAGTGAAGGTATTAGGACTTTTGTTGGACGGCCCTGCACATGCGGCCGGTGTGAGGCAGGTACCTATATTACCTACATTGACAATGTTGATATCTCTATACGAGTTTTAGCTTTTTCACTTGATATTGATTCTCCAATATGGAAAAATTTGATGATTTTGTGTCCAAGTTTGATGATATCTCTATATGGTGATATCTGTTCCATATTCTCCTAGAAGATTCCTTGTTTATATGCATCGACTTTTACTTCTAGTTGGTGTAACTGAAACTATTAATGTTTCAAATGCTCTTCTCATTTCCCAGGGCGATGAAATACTAGCTGTTAATGGTGTGGATGTGAAAGGGAAATCAGCCTTTGAAGTATCTTCCTCTATACAAGGCCCTAATGAAACAGTTGTTACTATTAAGGTTGTGATTTAATTGCAACTTTGTTGGTTTTGCTAATTTAGATTTTCATTTGTTAGTAATCTTGTTAATGAGTTCACTGCTTTTACCAATTTGATTTCTTGCTCTCACAGTCTCACACTGAGTCTTGAAAATAAGCATTGCCATGGTTTTAGGTCAAGCATGGGAATTGTGGGCCTATTCAATCTATAGACGTTCAGAGACAACTTGTTGCTCGAACTCCTGTCTTTTATCGGTTGGAGCAAATAGAAAATGGAACCAGATCTGTTGGCTACCTGCGCCTAAAAGAGTTCAATGCATTGGCTAGAAAGGACTTGGTAATTGGTAAGTGGTTTTAGGATATTCAACTGAATCATAGTTTATCATCTATATGCAGTATTGCCTGTTACTTGTTGCTATGCAGCTACGATGCTTAACATTTCTCTCTTGGATTTGGGTTCTAAACATTAATGCAAAGGAAGGAAATAGGGATAATATATGCTCCCCTTTTCTAGGGTCGTTCTCTAAATAGAAGAACCTTATAATGAATTAAAGTAATCAACCTGTTTTACTATAGGGGAGATAAATAGACTTTGGAAAAGAAAAAGAAAAAAAAATGTCAAATGGAATAGTTGAGTACCCATTTGTGTAATTCACCCCCAGCTTCGGGGTTGTATTGAAGTTCTTATAAGCTGTCCAGACAACCCCAAAATTAAGATTATTGTATCCAGTGTCAGTTGTTTTCTTTTTAATATTCTTTTTATTATATATATGCTATAGTTATGTACTTTCAATTAGTTTATTTTATATTGAAGGGAATTATGATTGTTGCAGCTATGAAGCGGCTTCAGGACATGGGCGCCTCATTTTTCATCCTAGATCTTAGAGATAATCGTGGTGGACTAGTACAGGTTTCATTCTGGATCTTAAAGATAGCTCTGAGTTAATATATTGGGTTTTTTTTTCCTGAGGATGTGTGAATTTAAGAGGATTTGTCTGAGTCATGTGAAGTCAACATGACTGACTTTCTGAGTCATAGTAGGATTTGTCTGCTTTTACGTTGTCAATTTAATTTTATTGTGTTTGAAAAACTGCAGCAATTCAATCATATATCATCAGTTTTCTATAGACATGTGAGAAGTAATAATGAAATGAATATTTACAGTCACAAGAAAGATATACATCTTTTGTTTATAATTCTTACTTGCTCATGTCAACTTGTGATTGGTGGGAGGCCAATTCTGTCTATATGTTGAATCTTTACAATTGATGTGGAATTCAAAAAAAAAAAATATATATATATATATTGTTTTAATTTTTTCGTACTCTTTTATATATTCTCAGGCTGGAATAGAAATCGCAAAGCTATTTCTAAATGAAGGGGAGACGGTATATATCATTATCCCAATGATTGGCAATAGTCTTGTATAGCTGTATATCATTATCCTTCGATTCATTCCTTTTTGAGAAGAAGTGAAGAGCCTTGCAGGGTGCTTTGCATTGTCTGTTGTATATAAGATATATCACTAATTCCATTGAACTCGCTACCTATGTGTTGTGATGTTTGTGACAGGTTATTTATACCGTTGGGAAGGATCCCCAATACCAACAAAATATTGTTGCAGATACTGCACCATTAGTGAAAGCTCCTGTTATTGTATGCCTTCTAGATTCTACTCTTCTTTTTTTTAATTATTTTTTAAGAAGGCCGATGCGGTGATTTTTTTTTTTAAGAGGTGTTTGTAATTTTAGACTTCTGAAGTTTATGAAAAGGCTCCTGACTGAAACTTCTAATACAGGTTCTGGTGAACAATAATACTGCCAGTGCAAGTGAAATTGTGAGCAGCTTGCTTCATCCTATTATGAATGATTCCTTTTGCTAGTGAAACTGTAGAAAATTAATTTGGTACCTTATGTTGCAGGTTGCTTCCGCTCTGCATGATAACTGTAAAGGTGTTCTGGTGGGTGATCGGACATTTGGCAAGGTATTAATTGTAGTTGATATCTATGCTGCTACTATCTATAGTAGTGCTTCATGGTTACTTCTGTAAAATTGAATGCACATCTGTCTTATCTTAGAATTGTATTTAGCTAGAATGTATTTGTTACCTAGAGAGTCCAGGAACTTGCTTTTATATGGCGATTTTTCTCACTGATGAATCAAAATATGCCCTTTCATGGTCGAGGATAGAATTTTCTCCACAAGTTAGAGGAACTCTTTCTTTATGACTTTGATGGTTTGCTTTAGGATCTTTTGCTTTATCTTTTGATAGGGCTTGATTCAATCTGTCTTTGAGCTTCAAGATGGTTCTGGTGTGGTTGTAACTGTTGGCAAGTATGTGACACCCAATCATAAGGACATAAACGGAAATGGAATAGAGCCCGATTATCGAAATTTCCCCGGTAATAGTTCTTTATCGATCCCATTTTGCAGCAAGTTCTTCTCAACTTGTGCAATCTAAAAGAACCCTTCTATCTGCAGGTTGGAGTGACATCTCACAACGGCTTTCACAGTGTAACACCCTTCCTAGGGGATAAATCTGTGCTTCGGTTCTGCAGGGTTTGGCCCATAAAAAACCGATGATCAAACTAAGAATGGCTTGCACGAAGGCAGCCGCGGCACTTTATTGAAGTTTGACATAGCATATAGAAGTGGGATCCAAGTATGATTAACTTGCGCTAGGGTTATACTGCATTGAAAGCCGATATTCAAGTTTCCTTACGTTAAATACATCTACTTCCTTTGCACTTTGAACAGATAACAAGCTGCAAGAGATGGGCATTGGACAGGGTGAGGGGAACGAGATCGTAGTTTCAAGTTTGGTAACTGCAGGAGGATCCTAGTCACAGGTGGGTGTGGAATTTGGATGCGATCAACAGTATAGGAACATATGTTGTAGCATTTCGTACTTTATTCATGTAGCAGTTTGGGAGTATATGTTGTACATTGGCTATGTCTAATCAAATTGAAATCACTTATCTGTCTTCCTTCATCATTCCTCAACTAGAACTGATCGAAGAAGATAATAGCAAATTCGGAGGAAGCAGGTTGCAAAAAGATACGAACCAAATGAGAAGAACCACTACTGAAAACACAATAATATAAGAAGATTTTAAATTAATTAGTACATGCTAGCTTCTTCTACCCTACTCTGTGCAATTATCACCAACATGAGTACCGAAACAAGCATGAAAGCTTTCATCACTGCATCAAAGGCCAAGCAGCAAATTACTAAAAGCATTACTAAAAACACGGTCAACATGATCATATTTAGGCAATTTAGCTCATCATTCCTTCGACCATAGGGGACAGGCAATTGTAGGCTTGAGGTTTCCGGGTGGTTTTCAAGTATGAACCCCCATTCTGGAGGTGACAGTCTCGGTGGCTCGCCGATAACGGGCCACGGCTGACTTGAGCTTTGTGGGTAGTTCACGTGTCCGGCCCACTCACCTTGCGGTTGAGCAAACGGTACACATGGCACACCCACAATGCCCAAGTATGGAGGGTAAGTACTTGCATGGTTCGACCAGTCTTGTTGGGGACTTGAGGGTAATGATGGCTCCCCCTGCACAGCCCAATACATATCGTTGTGTTGGTTGTTTTCTGGTCTCGGGATTGATCGTCTGAATGGCTCCTCATCTTCGTGGTCGTCGTCATCGTTGTCGACCTGCTCCTCCTCTTCGTCGTCGTCGTCTTCATTGTTGTAGTCGTTGTCGACCTCCTCATGCTCCATGGGGTGACGGCAGATGGGACACGTCGTCTTCCCACACTCCCGCCACCCGTTAATGCAATCTGTATGAAATAAGTGCGTGCAGGGCAAGCGATTAGCAGTCACATTATCATACGGAGAAACTTTGTCCAAACAAATAGTACACTTATCCCCGTTTCCCATGATGATCACTATCAGGATTCACTTCGCCTTTGATTGTTGTTGATTCGACTGCAGAAACAAACTCTTTACTTTGCAGCTCTAGTGTTGGTTAATATTACTTGCATATATAGGCTATATATAGGTAATTGAGGAGATCCATGTAATACTAGAACATACTAGATGAACTAGACAAGAGGTGCATTCTTAACTTACCAATTTCCTGATGAGGCCTAGAACTCTAGCTATAGCAGGATTATGTTTTTGTTTTACTAAAGGATTTAGGAAAGAGCTAGTTTTCGTTTTAATTAGGTAAGTGTTCAAAAGATAGTTTTGGATAGTACAATATTGTCTGTAATTCCCGGCAGCCAACCCAGACCAGCTTATCCTATTGTCTGTAATTGACGGTTCTTACCAAGTAAATAGCCAAGTCCAATATACAAAAAGCGTAATAGCCTAAGCCACATACAAATGAATACACATGCGCATAATGTTCCTTCTTTCTATCTCTAATCAGTAATCACATTTGAAATTAAAAGCAAGAGCTTAGAAAACAGTATCGGATCCTCAGCAAAGTTGTTAAAGTGCACCCCACCTCGCACCACGACGGTTCGGGCCGCGGGTCCGTCTCGACATCGTCTTCTTCTTCGTTTATGATTTGATACGGCGGGGGCTGCAGGGACAATGCCGGCAACGGAAGTGGTTGCGACGGCTCGCCTGCCATCTCTGCAATATGGCATCGGCACACGGGACACGAGAACAAGTGACCTTTCTTCTGAGTCTCCTTTTGCCACTTCCAGATGCAATCCCTATGATAAATGTGTGAGCAGGGTGTAACGCTCTTGGGGCCGAAGTCAGAAATGTCCTCCAAACAAATAACACACTCCTCCTCCTCTTCTCCCTCTTTCTTAGCGTCCCAGTTATCAAATCTCTTTTGGTTCGAACTTTCATCACCGCCATTGCACTCCTGCACAGTCACAATGTCCTCGATGACTACGCAAATAGGTCGGAAAGGGACGGCAACTCTCAATGCCTCGACTATCTTTTCAACAATAGCAGGCTGCTCATGTTGTGGGACGCCCATGCTGGAAAGAGCGCCTGTGCAGATCAACCATGTGTCCCGAGTCCTCAAACACAATAGCTGGACACGAGAGAGTGGTTTAGTTTGTCTTTCAGCTACAAGCTTTGATTCTTCCAAGTCGTCACTAGTAACATTTTCACCTTCTTGTTCTGTGCGACAGCTGCTTCTGGTGACGTCGAAGAGCTGGAACTTGATTGAGAACAGATCGCTGCAGCTTGGAATTGAAACCCCGGGGAGGATCTCTGGTTGCCAGACTTCGCTATGGAAATGGTGTCTTATCATGATTGAAGTTGAAGAACAGAGCTTAGTATGTAAATTAGTAATATGGTAAGGGAATGCAGGGTGTTCATATATATACATTTCCCATGTACATAGCTATTCCCAACTCGATCAGGATACCTAAGCTATTCCCGAGTCGATCAGGATGGATTAGTAAAGAAGTAGGATATTGATTTCCTGAATAGACCTGGATTCTTTGGGTAATTTACCTGGATAGATTAGGAATCTGCTTTTGGGTAAGCAACCTTTTTTTACAAGTAAACAGACTCCAAACGATAGAAAGCAAGAAACCCAAACAGGTTCCTTTGTTGTTTCTAGTTTTGTCTTCAACCAAATGTTGTTTTTGCATACTGATACTAAAATGAACTAGCTTGGCTTAGATTTGGGTTTACCAGCTAAAGAACATAAAAAGCAAGGCAATACCACATGATGCATATATATTTTACACAAAGGAATCCATGTTTTCATTTTTCTTCACTCATGGGAAAATGGCACTTTCACTAAATATATATAGGCTAAGATCGACCAGGAGACAATATTCTTGATCACAAACCATCAGATGCCACTCACAAAATCCCAACTGCTCAACTTTAGCTTTTTTGATTCAGTACCATGAACAATAAAATCTAACAAAGTACAACAAAAACAGTAGAAAGACGAGTGAAAAAGATAAAGGAAACCCTGCAAGATCAGTATATCACATTCATAAATATACTCGATTTATCAGCCTAAACATCAGATTTAAAACCCAGCAGGATGGCAGATCACTCTCATTTTCCTTTCCCATTCATACACTTTATTGAACCATCTCTTGCTTGCAATATACAACTACCCAATGCCTCCTTTCTCAAGTTTTCCCATATTCTCGATCCCTTCTCTCTTTTTCATTCTCTCCAGGATCCAAGAAAGCTATGATTCCTCAAGATATATATAATCAAATGCAGGCAAAAGAGGTAACCCTTCTTTTGGAAATACACAAACGATGTTTCTCTTGTGTAGTATATCTTAGTTTCTTCTCCATCATTCTCTTGCAATAACCCAGACGAAAATTATACAACCAAAGTGTAGAGGAAGCAACTAGGAGAGATGGGTGTTGGCTCTCATCGGCATTCTGCATTATTTTTCTTGTTTCTTTTCTTTAGTTCAGGTAACTTAAATGGAATACGGTCTCTATAGCTGTCTGCTTATGCAATTCTCTTGTGTATATCTGCTTCATCATGAACATGTGCTATATAGTTCCAAATTATGTTCATGTTCAATTTTATTCATTCTATAATAAATTCTTAATTAGCATGAATATGAGGAAAATCTACAGACATGCATGCATTCATCAAACACCTAAATCCCATGGCGGATCTCATCCATATCTAGGAACATCAGTTTCAATTAAATCTACTTTTGATTTCAGAATAAATAGATGGATATTTACATTCTCCGAGACATATATCAGGATTGCAATTTGTTTTACCTGCATAGTAGTTCTATACACAGAGCATGATATAGTTCCCATCATACAAATCCTTGCAACTTCTCATTTCCATGAAAAGAAAAAGGAACTTACCATGCTTTCTAATTTCTTCAGGTTCAGGTGTTCCAAAGAATCCTCCATTGGAAGCAATCCAACAAAACAAAATACAAGTGAATGATGAAAACCATATACTTTTCTCTTCTGCAGTGTCTACCGCCCAGCATGATACGATACCTGTTGTAAACCCAAGTCCAACTGTAACAACTCCCACACTTGTGTTCCCGGCATCCCCACCACCACCGGCCACCGTGACAACCCCTACCACTCCCATCACAACCCCGACGTCTCCCACCATAACCCCCACAACTCCCTACATAACACCGACGACTCCCTACATAACCCCGACGACTCCCTACATAACCCCGACGACTCCCACCATAACCCCGACAACTCCCACCACAACCCCAACAACTCCTACCACAACCCCAACAACTCCTACCACAACCCCTGCATCTTCAGGTGGTACTTGGTGTATCGCAAGCCAATCAGCTTCAGAAACTGCCCTGCAGGTAGCTCTTGATTATGCTTGTGGCTACGGAGGTGCAGACTGTTCACCAGTTCAACCAAGTGGAAGCTGTTATAATCCAAACACTCTCCGGGATCACGCTTCCTATGCCTTCAACGACTATTACCAGAAGAATCCAGCTCCAACCAGCTGTAGTTTTGGAGGAACAGCACAACTCACCACCACTGACCCAAGTAAGACATCTATGAATTTAATCCAGAAATATTCTTTATAAAGAATGTGAAATCAAAACCTTATCATTTGTACAAAAACTCTACTGTCAAGTGAAACTTTGCCTGAAATTTCCTCACTAGTGCTTCAATATTATAGAAAGAAAAGAACCATCTATTTCTATGAAGGCAAAGCACCCTGCTGAATATTGTAGCCAGCTATAGATTCCTATCTATTTTGCCAAAATTTCCAGATCTTCATTTAATAGATTCAAATTCACAACCTCATAATTCTTGTTGCATGTGCTTGAATAAATGCTGAACTCCGCACTCGTCTTATTGCAGGTAGTGGAAGCTGTCACTATCCATCATCAGCAACATCAACCAGGTAATCTTTCATAACCAACTCCAACTTGACTATGGAGACATCAAGCAACCATAAATCTCACTCTTCCTCTCCAAATTCAGCATGACTCCACCATCGCCAACAATGTCAACACCGATAATTACGACAACACCACCATCCCCGACCACCCCGACCATAGCTACACCGAGTGGATCATCAATTTATGGTGAGGAGCCATCAGAGTCCCCTAACGCAGCGAACTCTATCTCATCTTGCATGCTTCTGCTGTCCACCACACTCTTGGGGTCACTTCTTGCAGCAATTTACCTCTGAAAAGACAGGAGTTCCAATTGTTCTGTCTGCAATTAGATGGCAATTCATTCATTTGCCAGCAACCCTCATAAAGTCCAAGGAGGCACTGAGAATTGAAATGAGCTATCATGTTCTCACAAGGCCTGGTTCTCACCATTTTAAATTATTGTCAAACTTCATCTATGTATACCTCTTAGTTGACTATTAAGCCTGAGAGAAAAGTCAGAAAGTATAGAAATTTTTTAGGCAATTGTACTTGTAGACATATAGGTCCATCTGCAGTATTAGCAAATAAATATAATTCAACCAGGGTTTAGGCTATTACATATGTTATGTGACTATTGATGAGATGATGAGTTACATGATATTAGCTAGAACAGTATCTGTTTTAATCCCAATGAGCAGCAATAATACAGCGGATTAGTAGGTACAACAGTGTTTCACCTAAATAGAAACAACGGATGCAGAGTAATTGGTAGAAGAATGACACATGTCCTGACTGCTAGGAGACATAAACATACGAAAATTTGACCGTATAATTCCACAATACCTTATTGAAAAAAGAAGGCGACAGATATTAAGCTCTTCTTCATTCGCTTCATAGAACTATAATTTCCAAATTTCAGCTATTCAAATCTTGCTTAATTCATTCATTCATACTAGTATTCTGAAACTCTCACATCAGCAATAAATTGTGAGACAAACAAGTGCAACATGAGTTGTTTAAATTTGATGAAATGTAATACACTCAAAAGTCATGTGTACAATCATTTTTTGAAGGTGTAGAGAGTTCCAATATAAAGCAATATTGTGACATTGTATTAAGACTCTACCCTGCACATTAGGAATAATTCATGAACAGAATTTCAGAAGAGAGGCCACACTAGTTGACAATATTTCCTTTTATTGAAAAATATGAACACAGAACTTTATTCATCATAAACATATTTAGAAAATGAACATAAAAGGTTCAGCATTTATGACTGTTCTCCGGCTTTCAACCTTTAGAAGATCACTACTGTACTTCTAATTTACTTTACACGAAACTCAGAACCAGAACAGGAACAAGCATGACAGAACAGTGATACAAATGATGGCTAAAGTTGCAACAATTGAACCTCGGTCAAATGATTGGTTCAAGCTTCCAGTGCGTGAGAAATGCTGAAAAGCCAAATATCCTGCAATGACTAGGGAAACAATAGCACCTTCTTGTTTTCCCCTGCCAACAGAACATATTGAAACAATCAGAACTAAGAAAGTTACATAGCAGATTAACAGTCAAGGTTAGTGTAGAAAATGCATATCCCTACCTTAGGCTCATAACTTGGTAAGGAGCAACAATCACCACAAGTAACGCTATTAACGGCAATTCAAGTTCCCCTGAATAAGAACCAAACGAGACCAAATGATTGGAATGGATAGCTGAAATTATAAGCAAACCACTCAAACATCAAATTAAAGGCAGAAAACATAACAAGACTTCGAGAATGGCAAACTACAGAGAAACCTATCAATTTATTTCACTGTTTCTTTATGCCCCTTATCTGGTCAGGGTTCAAGCATAAACAAACTCAGACAATGTAGATCAGTAGTCTCACTATTCTGAAAACTACAATCAGAATCTTCAATTACTGATGAATATAAGCATGGTTACAAGAATGAAATGAACCAATAAAGTCAACAAAGCATGCTGAAATCAAAAACTTTGTAACAAGAACACCAAGAAGACTATCTCTACCTTGTATAAAGCAAGGTCTAACCTAGCACTCAATCCAAGTAATGGAAAGAAAGGACCTACCAGGATAGTAGAAGAAGAGCCGAACAAGAAGCGCTAGAAATGCGGCCCAGAGTCCATATTCACCCCTGCAAGCCAAACTCATCTATGTCAACCAAGTCATGCTTTTTCAAGGCCTCAAAAAAGCTACCTTGATTCCATGTGATACCAACAAAACACCAATTTAACCAATTCAAGCCACAAAAAACGAATAACTTGCCGAAAAAAAAGGCTCACTTAATCCATGTGATGAAGCTACCCGGTGCTTGTAGAGCAAACAAGGGCACCAGAAACGATTTCTGCACAGCTGTTCCTTTCGCAAACATCAAGGTCCTGAATTTTGCATAACAAAACCGGAAATTAAATTAAATTCCAAAAATAAAATAAAAAAATTAAATATCAATTTTCTTCATGAAAATTCAGAAAGAAAATTTGAAGCTTCATACGCAAGAGAAATGGTGGCGATCCACTGGATATTATGGACCGAGATAGGCGCAGCGTAGCAAACTGCACTCATTCCCCTCCTGATGCTCTTCTTCTTGTTCTTCATCAACTTCAACTCGTCGTTTCCACTGATCCAAACGTTTCTGCTGATCGAAACTCTGTAGACAACAAAACGAAGCCGGAGCTTCGAAATCAACGTCTGTATATAAAGAGAGAAAAAGAAAATTCCAGAGCTGGAGTGAATTTACGAAACTAACCTGAGCGGATTGTAACGGAGCGAGGCGGAGATCTTGGTGGCCTGAAGCTGGACCAGCCGCGGCTGAGATACGGCGGAGACGACCTTGCTGCGGTGGAGAGAGAAAGCATGTGATGACGTGGAGGAGAGTGAGAGGCTCGCCATTGTTGAGAAGAAGAAGAGAGAAGAGAGTGAGAGTGAGAGTGAGAGTGAGTGATGGTTGAGATTTTATCCGCGAGGAATTCAGATCCACGTGGTGGGTTTGTGGGTCCTTCTAAGTCGGATCCATATGTCGGTCGATCAGCTCAGACTTGGGGGCCTCTTTAAAGTTTAAAGTTAGAATGAAAATGACTTCAACGTCTGAGGTTACCTGATCGTTATTGTACGTCCATCTGTAACCAAATTCACAGCTAGTTCAATGATGAACATAGTTCAAAGTTTGATTCCTAATATACTACTCTTGTTAGGAACAATGTCGACTACTAGAATAAGTTGACAGATAAACAAACAATTAAAACTTGAAATGATGAAACATTGACACATGTAAACTGCAGCACAATGCATGACCACTTTGACAGCTTTGTGAATCAAACTCGTGTTAAATGATTCACAAAAAAGCATGGAGGCCGCAACCGCCACGGTATCAGAGACGTTTCAGGTGGCAATGATTTTCTTGGGAGGAAATGACGACGGGCAAGCACTCGTCTTCGCTAGACGCATAGCCAAGGACTCGTGCATAAGCCTCACGGTGATACATTTATTTGATGCAGCTGAATACAACGACGACGACAACGTAGCAGACAAGTTGGACAAAGCCAAATGGGAGAGGCTACAAGAGAGGGAGATGGTGAAGGAATATGAACATGAGTAGCGGGAATGGGTATGTGAGTTATGTGGAGGAGGTGGTGAGAGACGCAGAGCAAACGACGACGAAAATTAGGTCATTGTTGGAGGAAGATGAATACGACATCTACATTGTTGGGAGACTACACAAGGTGAAGACTCCCCAGACTTCAGGACTTGAACAATGGAGTGAGTTCCCGGAGTTAACGATTATTAGAGACTTGCCATCCTCGATCTTAATTGATAGGTTGATGAATTTTAAAAGATTTGACACATTTTCTTTTGTCGAGTCTTAACATGTAATTGTTATTGATGAAAATTGACAATTCACCTACTTAATTAGTTTGTCGGTACCTCTTTAAACTGTTTAGTGTCTTTGATCAAAATCCAATGATGGAGAATAACGAGCAGAAGAATCCAACTCTCTTATAGTCTCATTACTATTGTAATTTGAATCTGATACCAAAATAACAGTTGAGCACAACTAATTAGCTGACGCCACCTAACACTGAATCGGTATGGCCCAAATGCCACCCAACATTGGGCCTTTACTTTATGATCCAACTCCACATACTGGCCCATCGACCTCTTTCTTCTTCTTCTTCTTCTTCTTCTTCTTTCTTCTTCTTCTGTTTATGACTATTAGCTGCAATTCTATACCAGAGGCTGAGCCAATGGAATCAGACACTCCAGGTAAAACACACTCAGTCTCTCTCTCTCTCTCTCTCTGGCTAGACTGCTTACTATTTTCTCTGAATGCTGAACCACTCCACCGCTCAAATACTCTCTCTTTTCCGCTCAGATGAAATCCGCCGAGCTTCGCCGGACTTCGATCACTGGACCTCACTCATTTCGCAGATAGAGAATTCATCTCCGGTAAGCAATTTCGCTTCCTTCATCTTCTCCACCTTATTCTATGTCTCACAGTAATTTCGGCTTTCGAAATCTCGCGCAGGATGACATAGAGAAACTATGCTCAGTGTATGATTCTTTTCTGGCCGAGTTTCCGTTGTGCCATGGATATTGGAGAAGGTATGCTGACCATAAGATGCGCCTATGCTCCATTGACAAAGTTGTTGAGGTCTTTGAACGAGCTGTGCAGGCTGCAACCTACTGCGTTCCGCTGTGGCTGGACTACTGTGTCTTCAGTATCTCCTGCTTCGAAGATCCATCCGATATTCGCAGGTAATGTATGGTAGCTCCACACATTATTGATGCATTGTAAGTTAGGGTTTAGGTGATGGTTTACGATTGGCAAAACAGTAGCTAGTATTACTGCATTATTCGCAAGTGTGAAGTAGTTTTAAGCTTTGTTGCTTTGTGTAGTTAGTATCTATAGTATGTGTGAAATTTATTTGTTTATGTGAAATTTTCGTGCAGACTATTTAAAAGAGGCATGTCATTTGTTGGGAAGGACTATGCGTGCTATACTTTGTGGGACAAGTACATTGAATTTGAGTATTCTCAGCAGGAGTGGAGTTCGCTGGCTCAGATTTACATCCAAGCTCTTAGGTTCCCTACCAAGAAGTTGCATGTTTACTATGCAAGGTATATATTTGCGTTTATTGATTCATTGGTTTTCAGGTTTTTGAAAGCTGTTACTAGATTATGTACGTGCTAATTCTGTTACATCTAGAATAGAACCTCATGAACTTCGATTCGCTCATTAGAAGTCTTATTGACATAGCAATAATAGGGTGGGGTGAACAAATTAAATTAGAAACTCAAAACCAGCAGTAGCTCACCTTCTTTATCTCATCCCCATTCTTTGAATTCCCAGTCGTTTGAAATACTATGGCTTTCAGAACACCACAATTTACATGGCTTTGACCAATATGAACATTGCTGTTATAATTGATTTCTATCACAAATAATCTCTTTTGCTTTTGGAATAATAGAATGTTGTCATTTGGTGTATTCTGTTTGAACTGCATATATATTATTTCTTACAAGGCATGAGTTCCATGTTTTCCTCAGTTTGAAGAAGTTGGCTACCTTGTTTGAAGAGGAGATGAAAAGCCAGAGTAATTCTACTGTGGATTTGCATTTCGAAGCTGTAGTTGATGGTGAAGTCCCCAGGTTTTTTGGAGATGATGAAATTTCACTTGTAGTTAAAGACCTTCTAGATCCAGCAATTGGCCCAGGAAGGTCAAAAGCACTGCAAAGATACATATATATCGGGGAACAGTTGTATCAAAAAGCATGCCAACTTGATGAAAAGATTGGTGCTTTTGAGATTAATATAAAGAGGTCTTACTTCCATGTGAAGGAGCTTGATGCTGGTCAGTTGGAGAATTGGCATCGGTATTTGGACTATGTTGAGATGCAAGGCGATTTTGATTGGGTATGGTTTTGATGTTGTTCTTCTGCATATGCAGCCTTCGCCGGATGCCTTTCTTTTATCAACGTTTGAACCCTTTCCTTCATGAGTGCAGGCGGTGAAGCTTTACGAGAGGTGTTTGATTTCCTGTGCTAACTACCCTGATTTTTGGATGCGTTATGTGGATTTCATGGAAATCAATGGAGGAAGAGAGATTGCAAACTTTTCTCTTGACCGAGCAACCCAAATATTTGTGAAGGTATTTTTGTTCAAACCATGGATATCTCATTATCTCTTGCTTATAATTTAAAGGTTCTTAGTTCTATGTTTCATTACAAATTCTTTCAACATCTTCTTTTAATTCAAGATAATTTGCACCAATATTTTGCTTCAATATTTCTACTGTTTGGAACAACTAGATGACTAGTACATTTGATCTTTTCATACTTTCCTTTTATTGTTATACAAATATAGAGCTTAGCTTCAGCTCTGTTAAACAGTATGGGTATAAGAAAACTGACTACAGTCTGCCTGGTGAGACAATAAACACCCTTGATAAGTTACAGGATAGTCTTGAATTGTTGACAATTTTTTTGCTGGAATCATAATGAGCATACTCTTGGTCCATCTCTGTTTAGTGATCAAATCGAAACCTTCACATTGTGAAAGGAGCGATCAGATGAGTCACCCTATCTTAAGATTATATGGACTTTGGGCTTATAAAGGGCTTCCCAAAAATAAATTCCAAATTTTGTTGCTTAAACTTTTTGTTTTTTATTCCATCGTATATTGTTCTGAAGGCTGCTGGGGACAACTTACAGCGTACCACTAAATTTGCCATATCATATTTCTCCTTAGGATTAGCTCCTGTGTGACGAGTTTATGCCATGCTGAAACTTGCTCTATTGCTGCTTTTGTTAGGATCCCTTGACTGAATTGCTTTGTACATGACTTGGGATGCTTATGGCCATGCTCATATGTTCGTGCAGAGAGTGTCGGTGATTCATCTCTTGAATGCCAGGTTTAAGGAGCAAATAGGAGATATGCTTGGTGCTCGTGCAGCTCTTCTTCAATTTAATGCAGAGTCAGATACACATTTTGTCAAGAATGTTATCTTAAAGGCTAACATGGAAAAACGTACGGTATGCAATTAGATCTTTCATCACTCAAACAAATATTTCCTGTAAATGTTGTTAGATTAAGAGAAGCTCATGCTATTGCCTTTCCTACATTATTAGGGAAATTTCACAGCAGCTTCCACTATATTCAGGGAAGCTCTAGCAATGGCTGCACAGAAGAAACAGTTGCATACTCTTGCTAACTTATATGTTCATTTCTCTCGGCTTACATTCATGGTATGTACTTAATGAACAAAGAAATGCTATTTTCCTGGTCTACTTTTGTGTGTGTGGCACCATGTTTTTAAAAAATGCCTTTGTTTGAAAGAAAAAAGTTATTTGGTGTTTAATTTTTGAGAGCTCATATGCTGAAACTTGAAACAACAATTGTATAACCTGCAAGCTTTTAGGAAGTGCATATCTCAATTTAGATTTACATCCTTGTTGTGTTTGCACAGTTCTGTCGACATCTGAGTTTTGAAGTGATCGTTACATCTCATTGTCCATGAGAGTGGTTATTGACATCTTGCTTTCCTGTTTAAAGATGAGTGATAGTGCAGATGCTGCACGAGATGTCTTGATAGATGGTATCAAACAATTGCCTCACTGCAAAGTACTTCTAGAGGTACCTATCTTTTGTCAGCAGTTTGCTCATGAATAGTAACATTTTTGAGATCTTGAACACACCTATTGTTGATATATTCAAAGAGTGCGCATAAACTTCAATCTATACCCCAGTGGCCCAGTGTGCTAAACCTTTGATACCATGAGAAACCTCTAACCATTATTGAAAAACTAATTTGTCTGCAGGAGTTGATAAAGTTCACAATGATGAATGGAGGGACGCAGCACGTAAATATGGTAGACTCTATTGTAGCCCATGCGATATCTCGGGAATCTGGAGTATGTGCTGGTCTGGATGCAAAAGATGCTGAGGATATTTCAAGCTTATTTTTAGAGGTCAAATTCTTTTAACTTATTTATTTGGCAGATGCTGTCATTTCTAGTCTTAGGGAAGTAGTAGAATGAAAAGGTATTAGTTTATGTCCACATTTACAAAAACTTGCCCGCTCCAGTTTCATATGCTTAGATTGGTCACCTATTGTCATTCAGCATGAATGTCATCAAAAGCATAATTTTATGTGGGTTAACATGTATTGTAGAGTCAAATCACCAACCCCCCCCCCCCCCCCCCCCCCCCAAAAAAAAAAAAACCCCGAAAAAAAAGAAAGAAAAAGAAGGTATCTCCACATACCAATCAATGAAGCAAAATTGCATTAAGCTGCCTTAATGATTATTTAACTTACAAGATCCTCCTTTTTCAACACTTAACCAAACATCCCTGCTTCTGATAATTTTTTAAACAACTTTCACTCCTGGACATACAGTTTTCCAGTTCAGAGATAAATATTATAACTAATTTTATAAAATAAAAAGTTGAAATTTTTGTTTTACGAAGGACATAATTGGTGAAACTTGAAGCGATGTTTCTGGATTTTACTATGATAACTGAGGAGGGAGAACGAAGTCGGTTTTTTTTTTTTTTTGATATGAGATGATTTAGTAATATTCTTCAAACCTCAGTGCAGTCTTCCATAATGCCTGCAGAATTAGTTTATTGTATTCCATTTAATTCATTTGGTTCTAAATTATATATATGATGCACGCAGTTTGTTGACCTCTGTGGAACCATCCATGAAGTAAGAAAGGTGTGGACTCGGCATGTACGATTGTTCCCCTCTTCCCTTAGGACAACTTCCTTGGCTCAGCAGTCTGCCTTTAATGTTTCTGATCAGCAAGCTACATTTACAAAGTCTTCACATTTTCCTAGAGAAAAGGAGGAAACTTTTGTTGTGCCTCAGCAGCCATCTAGAGATTGTACTTCTGACTCCATGATTGAGCTCCCATTATATGATGAGGAAATGTTATTCCCAGAAAATCAAATTACAGAGTGTGGCCAGGATCCCACACACCAGCTATCAGACCAGACATTGCCATCAAAACAACCTGAAAATCTACAGGAAAGATTGCAGCTTACATCTCTGGAAATTTCAAAAGAGCAGTCCCCAGATAATGCACCAGAAGCAAATATGTCCTCCATAGAAGAAGTGAATGTGGTATCACAGGAAGTATCTGCTGAGGCCCCAGATGCCCCTCTAGCAGAAGTGAAACAGGTATCTACGGAAGTTTCTGAAGTGGCTACACAAAATACCCATATAGCAGAAGTGAAAAAGGTATCTCGGGAAGTTTCCAAGGAGGCCAGAGAAGACATCCCTGAACCCAAGATGTCATCTGTAGAATTTGGATTTCAAGTTGCTGAAGGAAATGATTCGATAGAATCTTCACAAGCAAACACCATGGGCAGCAATGTTGATCAGGAGTGTGACTATAAGAGTGAACAAGACCCAAAGCCACTGTCTTTGGAAAGGCTTTCTTTGAATTCCCAGGAAAATACAAATTTGGATCTAATACCCTCCACTTGTCCCAAGTCTGAAGCTTCTCCAGGAACCTACACTTCAAACGGAAAGAAGCTAGAAAGTAATCAAGAGACTTATATGCACAGCCCAAGAAATTCAAGATTGTCAGAATCAGCTGGAAATGAAGCAGCTAGTGGTATGCCTATCCCTGTGTTTTCTCAGCCACATGCAAATAGTTATGGAGACAGGAGTCAAACTAATCGTTCTGATAAAGTTGGTAAAGAGTCAAACTTTGGGTTTCGAATGCAGTTACAAAGAAAATCACTTCCACAGCAGCGTGTTCCTCCACAGAAATACCTGCGAACTGAAGCCGGTAATCCAATGCCTGCAAGTCAAGGTCACACTTCTATATTTGCACCTTCGCAAAACCAGCAAATTCAGCAAGGCAGCCAGCAGGCTCAGCATCACAATCAGTATCAGGTTGCAAGTGCTCATGCTAATTTAACAGCACCTAATTCCGGGCCTATACCTAATGTACAAGCCGCCAATGATGCCTCTTCATCTCAGCCCCCATTGCCTGTCCAACCTGTTGCTCCACAGATGCCTCAGTCATCAGTATTAGGCAATGGGCAGTACGCAACGCAGAATACCTATTATCAGATGTGGCAATATTATTACTACCAGCAACAGCAATCCCTTCTGCAACAACAGCAGCAGCATCCGCAGCAGCAGCAGCATCCGCAGCAGCAGCAGCAGTTGTTATTACAACAGTATCAACAGCAGCAACTTCAACAATATTATGTTCAGATGCAACAGCAGCAACTTCTTTTCCAACAACAGCAGCAATTTCAACCAACACAGCAACAAGTTCCTTTGCAACAACAGCAACAACTTCCTTTGCAACAACAGCAGCAATCTCAAGTACTAAAGCAGCTTCCGTTGCAAGAACAGCAGCAGCTTCAACAACTACAGCAACAACTTCAGCAATTTCAGCAACCACTTCCTATGCCACAGCAACAACAGTTTTTATTGCAACAACAATACAATCAGCAATTGCAGTTACAACAACAGCATCCATTCTACATGCAGAAGCATCAACAGCCAGTCCAACAACAATCACATCTACAGGAACAACATCAAATCAGTCGGTCATCAATTCAGCAAAACTACTCCCACCATCAGGTACGATAAAAACCTCAAACTCGAAATTACGTTTTTGCATTGTCAAGGAAAGTAGGAAATATGCATGCTTTTACTGGAGCTCTTTACAGTGGCCACATCTCGGCTAAATGTCAGAAAAACAATGTCAGCAAACTGGTATCATCCATGTTGTAATTATTTCTTAACTATTATGCTTGTGGGTTGTGTAGGATCAAGCAGGTGTAGTACAAAATTCAGATGTGCACGGTGGGACAGTATCCTCCTTATCTCCTCACTCCCCAGTAGAATCTCCGCAGAAGTGAAGGCAGTTGCAATTTGCTTTATGTCTTCTTTCGGAGAGTTGCAATCTCTACTCGAATGCGGTTCATGTACAAAAGTAAATCTTAAAACTGGGGCTTGATATATATATTCCCGCCTTCTATTTTATTTAAATTGTAATCTTAATGTCATTGCCATTCCGACCATGGACGAGCCAGGGCTCTGCTCCATAATTCGATCTTCGATTGCCACCAGGCCGACTAGTATCTATTACCGTTCGTAAATACTCTACTTCACCAGCACTGCTGCGTATACAGCTACTTTGAACTTTGAAGTTACATTCTCCAAAAACAAGTCTTTCTACCCAAAACAACCATAGAAACCAACCAAACCCATAGCCTTTCGGGTCATGCTGTCATATATATATATATATATATATATATATATAGGTTCCACTTCAAAAGGCATAGCTCTACCAACTCATTGTGCTGACTGATGATTCACCGGAAGAGTTTGTTCTTTTTTCTGTGATGATGGGGAGCTTTGTACCTTTTTTTTTTTTAGAAAATAAAAAAAACGTACCATTGTGGTGTACGTTTACCTAGGAATCCCAGCGTCAGTTCTTCTCTTCAACTTACAGCTACCAGTAGATCTTTCACGTTTTTGAGGTTATTATATTCCAATAGATCTTGAATTTCTTGTGGAGAAACGGGAAACAAGTTTTATCTAAGAGCATCTTTTCAAAATTTCTCTAAAATGAGGAAGCAAAACTCAAAATCTCCACACAAAAAAAAAATTGCTCTAAACTTCAACAGCTTCTCTATTTTGAAGATTTTGACATTTATTACTACAATTAAATATTCTACATCATTTTTAATTATAACAAAAAATTATTATATATCTTATTATAACAATAAATTAATACTCAATAATATATTTTATATTTTTTCTTCTCCTTGGAGCATGTGAGGAATTTATGACAATGTTAATTTCGATAATTTGGAGAATGAAGACTTTGCTACAAATTTAGGGAATGAATGTTTCTCTTTCTTCTTCATCCCCTGGGGAATGGGATGAGGAAGCTGCATGTTGGACCTAAAAACAGTTTTATAATATTCCCTAAAAATGTGAAGTTCAAGAAAATGAGGAAACTGTTGGAGATGCTTTAATTTTTCCTTGCTGTCATTTATGGTAGTTTAATTAGAAGAGGAGAATTCAAATCAATTGATGAGTTTGATACTTTAACAGTGCCATTGTATTGCGGGAGGAATGGCAAATTGGCAATGACTTTAACATCACGGAGGGATTACTAGGCTCCATATGATGATCAGTGATTCAATGAGAAGAAGTAAACGATCGATCACTTGCTTACCATTTATCACATTGTTCTCTTTGAGATATATACCATCAGTGATTCCCGTTTTAAGCCCTAAAACTTCTACCAATTTTTTCAGACAGCTTGGTTCTTTTCTCGGGAAGACCCTATTCATTTGATGAATCCCAATTTCTGCAACTCCCTCAAGAGCTGAATCCTCAATATATTTTCTGGAGAAGGGAATCTCAGTTTCCATGCTGTTCTCATGGATAGTCATGAAATATGGCAACAGTGTGTTGTCAGTATTCAAAACTTGCAAGCCCTGAGATCATGTAGCTCAAGATTATCAAATCAATGTCATGACCTATGCTAAATGGTAGAAAACAACAAGATTAATCCCAAGAAGCTGTTGCATGTTCTCGAATTATAAAATTAGAAAACCAGGGACCCCAAAATGCTTGGAGCTAATGTAACAATATTAATCACATTAATCTTCAGATTCCTAATCAAGCACACTTAGCACGTACTAGTACATTACATTAGCTAAGCTTGTCACTATCTACAAAATTCTAAATTAACAACTAATTAAGTTCACATATACATCCAGTCCAAGTCATCAATGAAGTTGTTTTGGAGCATGTAGAAAACATCATCATACTCCTCCACCCTAAACTCTCCCAAAAGCGGAGGACCAATATTCGCATCCTTCGACAGCGAGGAGCTCGGGGTGTTGCTCGAACCACTGCCTTCGACACGCTCCGACAGCCTGTGGATCTTCTCCTCCGCCTCAGAGAGTCGCTCCTTGAGCTTTTGCACCTGCATCATCAAAATGAAGCAACTGCGTTGAGAATACACTCCAAACAAATCAAAGATACACTGCTAGCTCCCATGTCACGTGGACCAAATTCGTGATCACGTGATCTTAGCTAAGTGAGTCTGCTGGGCAAAGTCCCAACAGGGCCGACCATCACCAACCACTTTAAACAACAACATCACCAGTGTACGGAAACACACATGCATCCAGAAGTGTGTTTTCTTCGAGCCCAGAGCTTCATGCACGTACGTTCTTAAGTGCTTCATTAAGTGGTGTGTTCACTGTGTTGTATATATTGTCCTTCTTGTTCTTCTTTCTTAGAGGATAAGGCACGTACGTTAGAGGCCGGCTTAGAGCCAGTAATATTAGGTAGGTTAAATTCGATCTCTGATATTTTCTTCGAAAGTTACATATACACTTGAGAGTTCAAAATAGATAGATGGAGATTAAGATATGAACCTCGGATTCAAGTTTGAGTTTCTGCACGACGACGGTTTCGTGAGCCTTCTTCAGAGAGGAGTACTCTTCCTCCAGCTGCTTCTTCTTCGAACGAGCCCTTCGGTTCTGATACCATACAGCGACCTGACGAGGGTTGATTCCAAGCTCGAAAGCGAGCTGGTCCTTCTTCTTAGACTCGAGCTTCTGCTCTTTTCTGAAATGGAGCTCAAGAAGACTCACTTGTGCCTCATTTAGCTTCCTCTTATTGGCTCCGGCGCTACCAGCTTCTACACTCTTGCCCTTGTTACGGCGGCGTCGTGGCTTTGTCGCCGCTACTGAGAATAAGAGAAAGCGAGTTCATCATGTTACGCATGGGGAATTTAATTTTAATTAGAACTGAAAACGATTCTGTGCTTTTGGAGTACAAACCTTGTGGCTGTACATTTTGGGTGTACACATCAGGGTAGAACTGATGAGTGATCATGAGTAGCATATGATCGTCTTGGTGGTTAATGGTTGTGTTTTTCATGGTCGCGCGGTCACTCTCACTCTCTCTTCCTCTTTTGCTTCCAATCAAGTTCTAACTCTCTCTTTCTGTACGTACCTCTCACTTTCTCTCAAACAGAGATCGATGATGCTCAATGGCTTGGGGGACAACGCATGAACGGTTCCTTATTTATAGGGCAAAATTGTTCTATGCGTACTCCTTTTGTTCTTCCAAAGAAAACGGGTGTTACAATAATGCCCTTGGCTTTGTATAAAGGCATTACTGTGTACTTCGATTTCCAGTTAGATTAACATAAGGGTGAAATGGATACCGTCGTTGATACTCTAAAAATAAACATAAGGGTGAAACTCAAAGTCGTTCGTTATCTTAATGGGTGTTGGCGAAAAATTGATTTCAATCTTAATTAATATATCACTCGCTAATAATGGCCACTTAATATTTCTCTTATCAAGTGAAAACACAGCGTAATAGCAGCTATTGAATGCACCAACATTTTTCTCTGTCTTATGGGCAATCAAACAACACAGAGTCGTTTTACATTTTTTTAGGGTTTTGCATCTTTAATTATATCAGGAACTAGCAGTACAAACTAGCTTGAATATGTGGAAATGACACTAGCTGGTATGGTCTCAGATCAAATGCTTAATGGGAATATGTGGCAGCTCAACTACCTTAACCAATGCTCCGGGAAGATTCATGTATCTAGTACAAGAGAATTGGCCTATCACTGATCCGTCCTCGAAAAGTTTATCTGTTTAGCTGGAATCCATGGGAGAGAGCTCAAAGCAACTGTCAGGATAAATAAAACATACAGGTCCTAGTATGAGTAGTGTCCTACCACCAAAAGGAAGCCTTCTTGATTAATTGTTTGATATGCATGTTGTTTCACTGTACAATTCACTGAAATTAAGTCCATAATACGTTTACAAAATCTGAAGCCGAGATGCATGCACAGATAATATATATAACTCGATCTCACATCGGTGATAATTGGAGAGTATCTCAAATCGGTGATAATTGGAGTGTATCTCAAAATCTCCTATATATTCATCATTAAAAACGTACAAAAACAATCATATAAGAACATGACCATATTAAGACCTAGTTTGGTACAACTTCGTTTTAAAAAAAATCAGCTTCTATCTGAACTTTTAGATTTTATAGTGTTTGGTAAATTGAAAAAAAAAAACAGTTTTTTTTTAAATTACAGGTCACTAGCAGCAGTTTTTAGAAACAACCTCAATGTTACTTTTAAAAACAGCTGTCACTAAAGACACTAGAAATTAATAAATTTTATTTTAGTAGTATTTTAAAAACTAATATTTACCAAACACAAAACTGTTTTAATTCACTTTTCGCGGTACAACAACAATAATTTTTTTTGAAAGTCACAGCAATACAAAACTAGCCCTAAGTGGTGTTGAACATAAATAGTTTTGTATTTCTGCATCATCACTCTCACTCTCACTGCGGTGTTAGCTCGAAGAAGAAGAACCACAATTTTCCTCGTTGGTGATCGAAGAAGACGATGTTCCGCCGTTGGTATTAGCTCTATCGGCTGGCTGGAGCCAATGGCAGGGCGACAACACTTCTGCATACAGTTGGAAATCAACTGTGTGGAAAAGCGATGGTTTCAGTCGCGCACATGGGAGCTAGCAACAATATTTCCCAGTACATATTGCGTGTCGAAACCCTAATTAGGGTTTCCCAGGAGGACCACATTTTCTATCCTTCCACCTGTTGCCCTCCCCGTGGACACACAGAAACCTGCCGGCCCCCCCCACCCCCAAACCAATCAGGGATCACCAATCTTCTTCATCGCCTGCACTTTCCTACGAGAGAATCTATCTTCTTCTACCTCTGGCCTCTGCTATTATATACGTAAAGGTTAATCCGAATTATATATCCGATTGAATCCTCACGTCGTCATCTTTGCCTTAAATTAATTAACCTGAAAGGTTCTTTATCTCAGAAGTCGATCACAGTGCAGTTCATTTAGGGTTCTTTGTTTCTGTTCGGGTCAAAACTTACCCAGAGAGCAGTATGAGTCACTTCACTTACCCACCCTAAGTTTGATTGGAGTGTGCTACTATATTGCGCTGGACACGTGTTGGGATTTCCTCTCGGAGGTGTTCGGACCCCATGGGAAATAAGGGAGTTATTGGAGAGGAGCAGTGATGGATGAATCATGAAGGTCATCGATGAGGTTGGGTTTCTGTGTTTGTTTGTTACTGTTCATGCATGCAGGGTTTTGTTGCTATCTGGTCTTGGCCAACAGAGAGGTGACATATGTGACATGGTTTTTGGCTTGGCGACGATTGCCAAAGCTTTAAAGTACTGAAGAGCAGAAGAGGTGAGTAAGGATGAGGATGAAAAACCAATCAAGTGATCGATGGAGAGAGAGAGAGAGAGATTCTTGTAGCTGACATGACATGCGCGTGGTTTGGATTTGGAAGGGTTCTTTGTATATATATATATATGCTAAGCTTTCGAGTTGTACGTTTAAACATGGGTTTAATTAACTGATTAGTACTAGTAATCAGAGTTTTCAAGCTAACAAATGAACAACATGCTAAACAAATGGGTGCCATGTTTATTCCGACAAATTAAAACCCACCCTTGTTTCCCATCTTTAAACACTGATCGAGTTTGATGCATGCTAAACGTACAGGTTTATCAGGTTTTTAATTATGGATTAGGCCAATCAGATCACATATATTCCCTTTTTTTTTTCTTCTTTTTTTTACTCAAAGACAATTTTGTCATCAGTACTAAAGTAAAATGTACAATACAAATCGATCCGTTGCCATGCGTACAGAGGACAAACAAGATCATCTGATCCGTATGAGGGTTGCATCCTTATTACATATATTTCGGCTCACAAGGAGCCTATAATCCAATAGCAAATAAATCATAGGTTAAGATCCCACCTAGAAAACTAGAAAAAGACTAAAAAAAAGATAGACTCGTAACTCCAAAACGCCATAACTCAAAAACTTATTATATTAGAAAACTATAAACTAAAAAACATCCCAAAGCCTAAAAAGAAATTAAACATAAACCCAAAACAGTTGACCTAGTCCAACTTTCTTTCACAGTTGCAGGAAGGACATGGAAGATGAACACCGTAACCGTCGCCGCAGTGAGATGAAGTTGCCTTCGTGAGACGTCGTAAAACTTATAAACTTTTATAAGTTTATTCATCCCTTCAGAAAAGAATATGCGGTAATACTAGTCCCTGGACTACTCCTGGGTTCAGGAAGCCTCAGTAAGCAGAGCTTTGCTACAGATCTAATAGGTATATGATTCATATTTAAATAAAAACACCAGATGAAACTATACTAATGCATGCACTGAAGCCTCGTGATCGATCTAATTCCTAGGTTCTGTACTTATTTGTATCAAGGACATATATGCACGCACATCGGAGTTCATACATTGAGGTTAATTTCCAGCAGTTTCTTCTGGATTTGATGAACATTAATTAGTTAGGAATCATTAACAGAATATATAACAGGATTTGAAATTTGATGATGTCATGGATTTTGAGGTTTTTTTTTGAAAGGGGTCATGGATTTTGAGTTGATTATCTCAGCTAATGCTATAGCCTAGCAAAAGCAACTACCAACTAAAGTTACACTAGGATTTGACAATATAGGCTTATTTTTCCAGAATTTTAGTTATCAGTGCCCACCTGCCATCTTCAGACAAAAGATACAACACTCAAGAACTTAATTTGTCCACTTTGTAAATATAAATCATAGAACCTTTGCACCCACAGGCCTCTCAATTCACCTAATTAAACCCTAAGCCTATCAATTCCATTATCTCATCTTCTTCAGAAGGCATGGCTCCATTAACTCACTGTGCTGATTAATGATTCACTGGGATTCCTCTCTTCATGAACTTACAGCTGGTAGCTGCTCTTATTAATTCATCATCCCAACAAACATACAAACACAAATTCATCATCACAGGCAAACTTTTTCAGGGACTATATCAGAACTCTCCATAGAGCTCATCTTTGGAGCTATATATGTGCAGAAATATAATATTACTGAGGTTTCCCACGTTTGCTACTGTATTTGACTATTTTGCTGAGCTTCTTGTATTTGTATTATTCTCTTTGCTGCAACTGATTTCTTATAAAGCTATTTATGTGATAGGAAGCATGTATGTTTGTGCACTTTTTTGAGGTTATTAGAACATCACGGAGGGATTTAGCAGTCTCCATATGATCACTGATTCAATGAGAGAAGTAAACGATCACTTGCTTACCCATTGCATTTACCACAGTTTTTTTTAAGAACCCATCACCCAAATTCAGTGATTCACATTTTGAGCCCTAAAACTTCTATCAATTTTTCAGACAGCTAGTTCTTCTCTGCGCCTAAAGTGAGACAGAGCAACTACATTGGACGATGAATCTCAGTTTCTACCAACTCCATCAGAGCTGAATCTCAGTACAATTACCGGAGGGAATCTCAGTTTCCATTCTGTTCTCATCTGTGACCGCGCCCAAAATGACATAGGAACCCATATTGGACCTCCAAAATTGAGGTTACGCTGGTTAAGGAATAGTTTTTACGTAAGCTGACTATGATCTCTATTGTTATAACAAACACCATTCATCAAAAGAGGGACCTCAGAAACACTGTTCGGTATTGAAACACTAAACACTGATCAAACTAAGCATCAAGTTCTTAAACCTTTCCGTGAGCAAAAGTCGGATAGAAGCATCACACTTTACACATATGTATGCAACTTCTATTTGATGGCTCAGACAATGCCAATCTCTGATAGTCATCAAAGATGGTGAAAGTATGTAGTATTCAAAACTTGCAGCAAGACATTAAGGCAACAGCAAAGCCCAGAAATCATTCAGCTCAAGATTAGTATGCTATTAAATGGTAGAAAACAACTACCAGCTGGATTTACAGATGTTAAAATTCAGATTATCATAGCCATTGACAAAGGAGCAAATGACAAGGATAACAAAGGAAAGAAGAGAAAAAGTGAATTACGGTAAAGACACGATTTCTAATGTTACATAACCACCTTGATTCAAATGTCACTACAGATCCAGTGAGTGCAGGGATGAAGTCGGAAAAGAAAAAAAAAATCTATGCTCATTATATACATATCTCTACAGAGATTTCTAAAGAAAGAAAGAATATAACTAAACGTACTTACTATCTTTACATTAGCAGAACATGTTAGTGGTCTCCGCATGACCTGCAGACAAGGCATGCAAAATTGTAAAAGTATAAAAGAAGTGTAGAGCAGTCATGGTCAGTTATTTAGAAGATCATGTAGAGCAGTCATGGTCAGTTAATTTCACATCTTTTCTTCCAACAATATCAGTTAGTTAAACCCTTCTGTCTGTACAATCTGCACTACCCTATCAGATAAGATCAATGGGGATACCTAATCAGGATGTATGTTAGTCTGCTAATCCAATGCCAGGTCATCATGAACTGGCACAAGAATCATCATGAATATTTTTAACTTGTAAGTTGGATCAGTCATTTAAGCACATAATTGAAGAGCATGAACTAACATAACCAGCCTGAACTTATCAAAATCATATATGATCATTTCTTTGTTTTACTAAAATAGCTCAATTGAAGAGGACTCCTGATTCTTAATGCAAGAAATCAGAAGAACACAAACCTATAAACAAACGTGAGTCAGTTATAAACTCTTGAGGAACAGATGCTACTAGAACTAATATGTACAACAATATATAGCCAGAAACAAGGGGAGAAAAATCTTTTGTAACTATGATCCCAGACATATGAACATTGTGCAAAGTTGTCCTTCTCTTTCTGGTCTTTCCTGCTTCTTGTTCTTAGCCAGAAGTAGGAGCACTTCATAGAACAACAGACAAGTTCTGGGCTTCAGTTAGCATAATTTATAATATCAATACATAAAGGCAAGATTTGCTCTCAAGTCACAAAGTAACCAATGCAATTCAATAGTATAGAAGTTCCAGTTGTTTTTCTTCAGTAATCTTCTTTGTTCGTGATAATCATTTATTTATATAATATATACTATAGAAGACTCCAAGTTATGGTCATTATTACTTCCATCAGTTCCATGTCTATGTTTGAAATTTTCACTTCACCCTAAAAGGACAAAATTATATAAAAAAGGTAAAGCTGTTCATCATACATCAATTTCCCTTCTAATAAGCATCTATGCAACATGATATAACTCATATGAGTAGAGAATGCTATGAGGATTTCTGCTTTCAACTTCACTAAGCTTTAAAGATATTTTTCTTTTGTGAGTCTGCTATAACAGAGAAGGAATCTTCCTATTTATTAACTATCAGACACTACAAAGGAAGCAATGACTAGATTTCAGTATTTAATAGTTGTTCATGTACACACGCCTGACATAGAAAGCCTAAAGCTGTACATGGATGAAACTATGAAAGACATCTTACAATTACCTTGTCACAAAAATTAGACAAACCCGTCCATGGTGTTCTTAGCTGAAATTAAGAAGAAATAAGGTAACAGGAACCAAGAGCTGATTGAACATCAAGGGAAAATACTATTCTATTGTCTATACAATCATCTTATGAGGTTAAAATAAAGAACATGGATACTAGATTAGAGGCAAATATTATCTACCTAATCTCATGTATCCACCCCTGATATAAAAGCAAGTTAAACTGAATGATAATGATACAAAAGACATTCTCTATAATTACCTTTGAACAAACTTAGACAAACTATTCCACAGAGTTGTCATCTGAAAGGAAAAAGTAAGAGAACAAAAAACCAAAAGCTGACTGACTATAAGTAAAGAGTTTATTGTATAGCTAATTATCCTGTGAGTCCAAGAGGAAAGGAGAGCATCTAGATTAGAGGCCAATAGGTGCTAAGATATATGAGGGACAAGGGGCTGCTATATTCAAGCAAATGAGAAAGACAAGGGACTCTTATTCCTTGTTACCGAATCTCTTGGCAATTATGGGGCGGACATCATCAGCATTAACCAGGGTTTCTAGGAAGGGAAGTAATGAAATCAATGCACTGTCGGATGGATCATCAAACCAACTCTTTATGGGAATTCCATTATTGACTTGCAAGCGGAAAACCTGAAATAAACAAACGAAAATAAGAGTGAAACAGTGAGTTTATCTAGTAGCAACTAGGTCCATTACATTTTTTTCCCTTGCTGACTCAGTGTTCGTTATTTCTCAACCTTTTGCTGTAGAATCACTTTTTTTTTCTTCCTTTCTCTAACTCTCTCCTCATGGAGGGCAAGGGTGAGCTCAGACAACCTTAACCTAAGCCCACCAAGCGTATGTTTGTATTTTTTTCTTCTTCTAAAATTTAACTATGACATGTACTTTTTCAAAGTGCGTAATGCTTTTCTACTAGTAAGAAATTTACAGACCAATCATAGAAGTTTGAAGTGGGAATGATCAAAAGAAATATATAAAAAGACATTAAGACTTGTCCACATCAGATAATGAGCCCATGAAAAAACTTCAATATTTTATCAATATGTACCGTGAGTTGAAGTCTGGCAAGGCATAAATAATACTGATTTAAGCAAGAGCTAGCTAGAACAGGCAAGTTTTGAGCAAATAGAACAGTCCATAAAGTGGAAATGCGACAAGCAACACCAATTGCAGAAAAGCAAAAAAGAAAACTAAGAATTGGCTAGCCAAGGGCTAAGCCATTAAAAATGGCTAGAGAATCTACCTGTGGAGTATTATCAATTATGGCAACTTTTGCAAGATCAACCCCTAAAACTGTCAAATCTTTAGTGTAACTGCCATCTGTGAAAATGCATGATTCACGATAAACTCGGCGAGATATAAACTTCCGATATGGATCCAATATATCAAGAAGTTGCTCAGCATAGATGCTTTGGCTGGCAGTGAAAACTACAACTTCAAACATTTCTGCAACTCGCTCCAAGAACGTTTGGAGGTGTGGCCTCCGTTTCACATATACCATGTGCTCTTTCATGTTGAAAAAGACAGTAAATGTGAAGTCTGAATCATCACAATGTTCTAATGTAGAATGAACCAGTGTTTCTGCATAATGGCAGCATAACCATACATCAGTAACATAAACTTCAGCAGATATTTCTCAGATTAAATTCTAAAAAAAGACAGTAAGCAGACTATCAAAATAAAAGACAGGATTTGTGCACTCCTTGTTGCAGGAACTCTACCAACAGAATAGATCATTATGGTTCGATCAGCTTAACTAAACAATTCCAATATAAGTTCATCCAAGAAATATTTGAACATAGGAAACAATGATAACAAGCCAAGGTGCCATAACTAGTAAAGGAATTGATAAAGTGGTATAAAGAGCGTGAAATATCATATAAGATGCAAGATAACACAAGATCATATGGGAAAACATGCATATAACAATGCTTACCATCCAAATCAAGTACAAGAGTTACAGACTTGCGTTTTGAAGCTTCCTCAGGCAATAAATTGGTCTGAAAGTTCGATACGACATCTGATAACTCAGGTAGATTTTTCATAAACAACTGTGGATCGAAGCACTCTGCCTGATCTGAGTCAGACGAGTTAATAACAGTATCCTGGAGGCAGGGTCTCATTTGACCAATTTCTAAATACAAGCCAGCCCGATCTGTATCCATAACGGCTTCTTGATATAATTTATCATCAAGATTATTAGAATTACTATTTCGGACAGTGTCTTCTAGAAAAGGCAATAACATGTATTGCTCAGAAACATCAAACAAGATGTTTGGTTCAGCATATTTGTAATCCGGAAAGCAATTTGTTTCACAAATATCATCAGCAAATGCATCCCCACTGAAGGGTAAGCTCGAAATGATCATGTCAGAAATGTAGAAATCTGAAACATCACAATTGTGATCGTCACATGAAATCCTGTTATCATCACTGTCACCAGCTCCCAACCCTGAAAAAGTAGCATAAGATTAGTATAAAGATTCAACATGACATAGTACTGTAGCAGATAGACGTGATCATTTTATCAAAAATAAAAGTCACAAAGCCAACTTAGAAGGGATTGTTGTTTCATAAGTGTGGCTTAATTGGAAAAACCAAAATTTGGTGGGTTTTGGAGGTTAAAAGTTACAATATAATGGTGTCTGAGAATTTAATGAAATTGAAGTTAAGGCTGACCTGCATCACTCTCAGCATTTGGTTCACTATTTGCTTCGCTACGGACTTCAATGGGGTCAAAAGAAGGAGAAAAAATCGTCTCCATGTTTGATGGGCAGGCGGGGAAGGGTTCCTGCAAATGAGCATCGTGATGCACACATATTTAGCCATTTTAACAAGAAACAAACATAACTGTTATTTAGTAAGAATCATGGTTGAATGACCATCCAGTTTTTTCAAAAGAAACACCTTTTGATTATTATAAGAAATGATGTAATACAAGTGGACAAGCCGACAGCGTGAAAAAAAAAAATACCAGAAAAGAGAAAGCAATATAATACACGATAAAAAAAACTAGATTGCTATGATACCACCTTAGTTAAATGGACATGCACTTTATGTGATATTAAATTAATTTATTTGTCACAGATTTCCATAGCTCAGCAAATAATGCAAGCTTTCCTATCAAGCATAAATTGTTACGCACTACAACTTCTGAAAATGCCAAACTGGAAAGAAAAAAATAAAAAAATAAATAAAAGGCTACAATCATACCACAACAAGCCATTTGGCAATCAAACACTTACCGCTCTTTTTGTTGGAGAATCGCATGATTGAATCAGAATTTTAGAATCTTCTTCATCAAACTCATGAATTGCTTCACCACTTCCATTTTCCCCAGTAGAAACTTGTGTGCTTGAAGAAACTGTGTGAAAAATAAGAATTGCTCTCAAAATCAAAATGTAGTTCATTGTCCATCAATTAATGTCCTTGGCTCAAACTTGCATCGCTCAATTAGAATCCCAAGAAGCTATTGCATGTTCTCGAACTATAAAATTAGAAAACCAGGGACCCTAAAATAATTGGAACTAATAATTTTGGTTGTACAGAATTTTGTTTTGGTTGCCAATCTCACGGTACTCAACAGAAAACACAACTAATAACCATACAAACAAGTGCAACCAGTGTTCTATTTACATGTATAAGACATTATTTCAACCCTCTTCATCCTGAGACTTATACACAAATAATACATACACTCACACACATATCCTGAAGGAGAGGAGATCAGGAATTTTACATACTTGAAATGTGAAATATCCAAGGATAAAAACTAAAAAGAGACCCAATCATTTACTTCTTCTCTATAGTTGTTGATAGTGAAACAGAGTCATGCACGTGCTTGGCTTTTAAGAAAAATAATAAATGAAGATGTAATAAAATAAATAAATGGTAACAAGTGTTCAATTTTGTCAAGATTTGCCAGCAGTACAATCTATTATCAAATTTGCTATCTAAATCAATATAGCTTGATCATTTTTGAACGCAAAATATGCCGATGTTTACAATAATACCATCCGAGAGATTAAACACCGGTTTTTTTAGTGTTCAGTTGCTTACCCGCCTGACATTTACAAGAGTTGAAATCTGTCGTATGTTCAGATCTCTTCGCATAAGAACATGCTTGCTTAGAAATCATGTGTGATTTCTGACAGACACGAAGGCCATTTTTTTCTTTTAAACATCCTGTGCTTGATTGAGCCTTCATTGTTAATGATGGCATTTGATCTGTACTTCTGATAAGCACCACAATCTTGACTCTGTAAAGAAATAATCATATAATAAGTTTTTTTTTTAAAAAAAAAAAGAATTTTACCGATTTACAGAAACATCAAGAACCATGTAGCACAGATATTAAGCACATACTGTGTGGTAGTGAGATGCCCCAATATCTCTGCGTCTGGTATCCGATCAAAGATTTATAAATAATGATGTAGACAACCGACAAATCTTTCAAGGGCTTCCCCAGACTGCGATGAAGTGTCCTAACTCACCTGTTTTAAGGAGAGAAAAAGTATTTAAATACGGATCCTGAATACCGTAGGCAGTATTGTTGGCAACATTATAAGACAGAACATGGAGAAAGTTCCCTCCTTTCCATATATAAACCAAAATGAGAACACGAATCAATGAGCATGATACTTCCCTTTAACAAAACGAATCCTAAAACCGGTTGAATACACTAAATCAACAAACACATAGCTGATTAAATTTCCGTTTACTAACCTGAAAACTGTCATGCCATGCTCAAGACCACTGCTTCCTTCGGCACAATACAGGACGGATGCCTCCTCTGGCACCCCCACTGTTCCAAACACCATGACCAAGTCAAACACTATGTTTTCATATGCATATATGCATAATCAAAACATCACATATCGGAATCAAAACAGAAACTTCAATCCAAAAAGAGATTTGACCTCAAAATTCACTCTCAACATTCAATTTTCTTTCATCACAGTTCTTCAACATAAACCCTATCATGAAAGCACCAAAATTTGCAAGTAAAACATAGAAGATTCAAAGTCAACCACCCAACTGAGTCATACAACCCAAGCATTCTCAAACCTCTACAAAAATCCATTAACAAAAAACGAAACTTTGCACAGATCACATACCCAATTCTCAATAAAAACCCAACCTTGAACTGAAAAAACCCTCCACAAAGCTCCAAAGCTAGTAAACACAGTCAAACTCCCAAAATTCACAGACTTTACAGACCAAAGTTACAAACTTTAATCGAACCCAACTCAAAAAAAATCAAACCCAGCAACAGTACCATGAAGCTGTAACTAAATTTACAAGCTTTCAAACTAAAAATTAAAAAAAAAATGGTAGAAATAAAAAGAGGGAAAAATACCTGAACAATAATAAGCAGCAGAAGCTGACTCTCTCTCTCTCTTCTGTGAGAAAGACTGTTTCTTTCTCTATCTCTAAACGGTCAGAGACAGAAGTACTATGTCGGCTTCTGTTGGATCATATGGACGGCTGTGATAGGATCTCCGGTAAGTGAATTTCACCAATGGGGGCATTACACGTAAGGGGTGGGCAGCCAGCTCACCATGACGCGTCGACACGTGCACCTTCGCGGCAACAGAGGGGGAGACTGTGTTGTGGTAGGCAAAGACTCAACTCTCTCGTCTTGGGCGCGTGTGCTACACGATTGGATTTTGTTTTTTTAGTTTACTTTTTTGAAATAAAATTTAAGAGAGTGAAATCTAAATTTCTTAGATCGTAATTTACACTCCCACTTTTTATTTGTGGTAACTTAAATTTTATATTTAGTGATTTAATTTTTGTCTTCTTATGAAAATTATGATTAAAAATAAAATGTGGGTATGTAAAATTTGGAGAATGTGGATTTCACATCCCAAAATTTATTAGTCAACTCAAAATTAATACAATAAATGTGAGTCCATCAAACTATCAGAGTATATTATGTATTTCGAGAGGCACAATTCTCTCGAGCATTGTTCGAATTCATTGATTTGTTAGCCGACATATCATATACATCAAGAATAAACAAAGTAGAATGTATGGACTATTTGCGATGAGAGAGGAAAATCTTATAAAGAAGAATGTGTAACTGAATATAGGTTATTGGTTTTCTTTCTATGGAAGTCTAGGTCCTGGAATATTTTAAAAGGTTTTCTTTTCTTTTCAAAGGTTTTCACTAACTAGGTATATCTACCTTTTATTCACTTGGTCATATTTTGATTTATGATGCTCCTCTTCTTTCTTAAAATTGATGGAGGCATGGAGCTGCTCCTCTTTCAATTGATGTGTGTGTGTGTGTGTGAGAGAGAGAGAGAGAGAGAGAGAGAGAGAGAGATTTTTCTTGCATCAATCAAGATGGGATCCCATGCGATTTACTTGAAATTGATACATTCAAAGTTTCAACTTTCAATTTTATCAAAAAAAAAAGTTTCAACTTTCAAACATCATCAGTACTAGTAACCGATATAGTAAAGCCTCCCTCACACCCATATAATGTTTCAAGAAAAAAATAAGTAGAGTCTAGAGTTGCAGGACTCTCATCTCTGTCTTAGATGAACTCGTTGGTAATTAACTTGGTTTAGCTGGTTTGAGTAACAATCAAGTCATCAACTCTTCTCCCAGTCTCCTTCTAGCTACTGTATATATTTCTCATTGCATCGTTTTCTTATATACAAGCACAAGTGTACGCTGTGTTGTGGGTAAGTTAGTCCAAAAAGCAGCTCCATTGAGTTGGCTAGAGCATGAAAGCATCTATCAAACACCAAATGCACTTGAACGGCCCCTCTTTATATGTATATATGGGATAGAAACCCCACAGCTCGAGGGTTTTGGGGTTTACGGTACAACGTTTGGAAATGCTTATTCAAAAAGCTGTTGTTTGTAGAACTAGCTAGACCGACTGTTTGATCATCAATTCATCATATTCATATATCAGAATCACCAGATAGTAACCTGGATGATTGAAACCCAGAAACACGGTCCAGGCTTAGATGCTTTCACAATAAGCACTTTATGAGTGAAGTTAAAACAAAAGATAAGACACTTGTCCTAGCAGGAAAATGAAGAAGGGACCGATGAGAGAAAGAAAGGGGCCGGTACACATGGCCATTAGGACTCACATCAACAGCAACTGGATCGGTGACGATGATGATAGCCATAGTCAGTACGAGAAGATGTGATGCTCAAACCATCCACCTAGGTCCTAGGTCATGGCTCAACTATACAACAACATAAAGTTAAAGGGAATGGAGTGGCTATCTATTTTATATGTGGAGCAAAAGAGAACACAGGAGAGAATGCATAAATATTGCAGATGATATAGTACAAATGGGTTCCATTAATATTCCCACATAGAAAGTTGAACGATCATATCCAACCAAACATCGTCACAAGGTAGATGTTTGGAAGGGCACAATAAAGATGGACCAGATCAAGATGCATCCTGGTTTGCATTTCAGATGATGTCATTTGATTGAATGGTTTGTTTGTTATGCATATATAGATCATTGAAGGCGTCGGCATGAAATTATAAAGAAAAAGAACTCCAAGTGTTTGATTAGTGAATGTATGAGAGAAATTAAGAAGGTGGCTTAAGCCTAATTTGGTATAGTTTCGTTTTTTTAAAAAAAAATTAGTTTTTATTTGAACTTTTAGATTTTATAGTGTTTGGTAATAAAGGAAAACAGGTTTTTTTTTTTTTTTTAAATTACAGGCCACTAGCAGCAGCTTTTAGAAGCAATTTTTTTTTTTTTGAAAAGGCTTTTAGAAGCAACCTAAAAACACTAGAAATTAATAAATTTTATCTTGACAACACTTTTAAAACTACTATTTATCAAACACAAAAATGTTTTAATTCACAGCTGATTATTTTCGCAGTACAACAACAACAGTTTTTTAAAGTCATAGCAATACCAAACTAGCCCTTAGGGTCTTATTTTCGCTGTATAACAACAACTATTTTTTTTTAAAGTCACAGCTAATTATATAATTTGTTTATGATGACATCATTGAAGAGACTAAATATCTTTAAAATTTGTATATCGGTGAACTTTGACTTGGTTGACAACATAACATAATTGTTAATATTGAAGTCATGAGTTCAAACCTCATAGACATATGTTGATTCGTGCAGTGGACATGATTTCAACAAATAAGGAATCATACCAGTTTTTAGCCTTTTTTCGGAAAATTGAAATAGTAATCATATTGATTCGCGTTTTTTTTTAATATAACATTTTCTTCTTTTAAAACCCGGGAAAATTGTCCAGTATCAATTGGTCTAGCAGCATAGTCTCTCATTTATAAGTGGAAGGTCATGAGTTCGGCTCACAAAAAACTCGTTGTATAATTTGAGTTGTATAACTGATAAAAAAAACCCGGGAAAATTGATATGTATTCGTCCGATGATAAATCTCCGTCACCAGGCACGATGTCATCAAATAAGGAGTGAGATCGGCTACTAGCTCCTGAAGTTTCAAGTAATAACTAACCGACTATTGGCTCTTGAAACTTCAAATAGTAATCGACTGGTTATTGACTCTTCAAATTTCAAATAATAACCTTCAACCTACCGACGCATGAAATTTTAAATCATAACTAAGTTGACTCCCGCTCTTTTTATTTTTGAAACAAAATCTTTTCTTTTTTGAGAATCTTGACAAATAGAGTTGTAACCCAGTAAAGAGAAATCTTCGTGCACGGGACATGACTACATCAAATAAGGAATTACTTGTTGCAGCTCTTGAATTCAAAATAATTAATAAGCACATTAATTTGCGGTCTTTTCTTCTCTTCAAAATAAAATCTCTTATTTTCTCAAATTGTAATCCTGAAACAAATTTTAATTATTTAAATTTTTTAAAAAAGGAGGTTTGGAACTGTCACATCCCGACCCGTAAATTTTTACCTTATTTACTAGCTTAGTTATAATAAGAATTTTACCGTCTCCGTCAATAAGTTATGGTTTAATTGGTCCCTAGAGGGGTTTAGAGGGACGATTATTTCGGAGAATTATTTGTAGAAGAAAAAAATTTGACGACGATAAAAATGGTAAATTTTAACTAGTAAAAAGTAATTTTTATTAGAGTATTATTTTATGGGTGTTTTATTTTGGAGTAAATGTGGGTATTTAGGTTTTGGACCGGTTGGGTGAGGCCCAAAAACCCATTTCTCCTCTCTCTCTCTCTTCTCCTCTCCCTCCCGACTTCTCTCCCGATTCTTCTCCCTTCGCCGGCGTTCTCTGCCACAGCCTGCTGCCGTCCGGCCGCAATCCGCCACCGCACCAGCCCCGTTCGGTCGGCCATCAACCCAGCCACCTCTCTGGACCGGTGACAGCCTCCCTAGCGCCGCCGTGAGAGAGAAATGACGCCTTGAACCTCCGGCTGTCCATAGCTCTCCTTCGCCGGAACTTCCTCCTTCAGCCACAATCCGGGCAAGCCTTATATGGTTTTGAAGGTCTCCAACCCAGTTGCCTTGCCCTAGAAGGACTCAGTCCAGTTTGCTTCAGGTAAGGAGAACCGGTGAGTGGAAGCTCTAGGGCTTTTTGTGTTGTTTTGCTCGATTGCCCTAGCTAGGCTTGGATTTTGTGTTTGTGCTAGTTAGAAATGTTGTAGAGGGAGTGGAGAAGAATCTGCAGTTAAAATTTGGTGGGCATTGGAGGTTGCCGGAATCGGCCTCCGGCCGCCGCCGCCGCCGGTTGGGAGATTTTAATGTTTTTAAATTTGGAATATTAAGGGGAGTTTATTGAAGTGAATTATGGAATTTTTGGATGAGTTTTGGATAAGTTTGTGAATTTCTGAAGTTTGGTATTTTTAACGGTTATTTAATGTAGATTTCGGCCGAAGGATTTAAGCCATTAATCTGTGGAATGTTGAATTAAGGCTGTCGGTGTGTTCATTGAAATATGGGCCATTTTGGGGTTATGAAGGACGAAGTTGGGCAATGATGAGTGTGTGGGAGGCTCACGTTTAATTTTTGCCCATTTTGTTTAATTATTGGATTTTTAGTTGGGAAATTAATTATATTTTTGGATCAGGACGTGAGGAGGCTCGAGTGGAAGAGCCCTCGGATCGACGTCAGGCTTAGGCCTAAAGTTGTGAGTGGACTTTTGTTTTAAAATATATGCATGCGGTGATTCTACATTAAATGATTGATTTTATTGAATATCAATTTGTGGATTTGTCTATTTTCGCGAAGTCATTTTCAGAAGTAAATGTTCTCATTTTTTAATGGCTATCGTGTTATTTGGAAAGTTACCGAAAATGAGATTTTCGGTAGAGTCGTGTGCGTATTGCTTTTTTATGATAATTGGCAATTTTCATTATTGTTGGAGAATAACCGAAATTGAGAATTTCGGTGAGTATGTATATATATCCATATTTGGATGATTATGAGAATAATATGTATATGAGGGAATGCTAGCTAGCTATACGTGCTTTTCCACCATACTGAGGTAAAAATTCCATTATGGTGCAACGTGAGCGTTAGACGCAATCGTCGTAGCCCTATATAAATATAATAATTTATATAGGGGATATGCGCGTATATATATTTATACACCGTCTTTTCCACCATAATGAGGTAAAATGTCATTATGGTGCCACGTGAGCGTTAGACGCAAGCGTCGTAGCCTTGTGTGAATTTTCTATTTGTCTTTGTTGTTTCAAGAAAATTCATATAAGGGATATGACGAGTGTAATACATAC